>NW_027418911.1:0-99215 GCF_009905375.1 Apium graveolens
AATTTTGTACTAAATCAACCGATTTCGTTCAAATTATTTTTAAAAATGGCGAAAAATTCTGGAAAAAAATATAGAATAAAATTTACACGAAATTTATATTTTAGTTCTTGCAAAAAGATTATTATGGTAGTTAGATATTTATCATTCAATTAATATTATAGTTTGAGTTTCAATTTATTTTGTATTTGTTTTAAATTATAATCCACCCATACGGATATGAAAATTATTGAAAAAAAAGTTCACGGAAAAATGTAAGTAATTTGAATATTTAAATTTTAACTATTTTGACATCCGTACGGTTGGATCATTCATTAATATTTTTAAAAATATCGAAACATCAATATGGGATTAAACACTAGTTAGAAGTACTGGTCAAACTACTCTTTGACTACTAAAAAGGCAAACCAAATATATTTATTTTTTTCTAAAATTTTTGTCATATCACTAAAATATAAATCTTGACATCCGTACGGTTGGGTCATTCATTATATTTTTAAAAATATCGAAACATCAATATGGGATTAAACACTAGTTAGAAGTACTGGTCAATTTACTAGTTGACTGTTAAAAAGCAAACTAAATATTTTTTTTTTCTAAAATTTTTGTCATATCACTAAATATATAGATCTTGACATCCGTACGGTTGGATCATTCATTAATATTTTTAAAAATATCGAAATATCATATGGGATTAAACACTAGTTAAAATTATTGGTCAAACTACTCTTTGACTATTTAAAAGGCAAACCAAATATATTTATTTTTTTTCTAAAATTTTTGTCATATTTAAAATATATAAATCTTGACATCCGTACGGTTGGATCATTCATTAATATTTTTAAAAATATCGAAACATCAATATGGGATTAAACACTAGTTAGAAGTACGGGTCAAATTACTCTTTGACTATTAAAAAAGCAAACCAAATATATTATTTTTTTCTAAACTTTTTGTCATGCCACTAAAATATATAGATCTTGACATCCGTACGGTTGGATCATTCATTAATATTTTTAAAAATATCGAAATATCAATATGGGATTAAACACTAGTTAGAAGTACTGGTCAAACTACTCTTTGACTATTAAAAAGATAAACCAAATATATTTATTTTTGTCTAAAATTTTTGTCATAACACTAAAATATATAGATCTTGACATCTGTACGGTTGGATCATTCATTATTGTTTTTAAAATATCGAAACATCAATATGGGATTAAACACTAGTTAGAAGTACTGGTCAAACTACTCTTTGACTATTAAAAAGGTAAACCAAATATATTTTTTTTTCTAAAATTTTTGTCATAACACTAAAATATATAGATCTTGACATTCGTACGGTTGGATCATTTATTAATATTTTAAAAATATCGAAACATCAATATGGGATTAAACACTAGTTAGAAGTACTGGTCAAACTACTCTTTGACTATTAAAAAGATAAATCAAATATATTTATTTTTGTCTAAAATTTTTGTCATAACACTAAAATATATAGATCTTGACATCTGTACGGTTGGATCATTCATTATTTGTTTTAAAATATCGAAACATCAATATGGGATTAAACACTAGTTAGAAGTACAGGTCAAATTACCAGTTGACTGTTAAAAAAACAAACCAAATATATTTATTTTTTTCTAAAAATTTTGTTATATCACTAAAATATACAGATCTTGACATCCGTACGGTTGGATCATTCATTAATATTTTTAAAAATATCGAATCATCAATATGGGATTAAACACTAGTTAGAAGTTCGGGTCAAATTACTAGTTGACTGTTAAAAAAGCAAACCAAATATATTTATTTTTTTCTAAAACTTTATCATATCACTAAAATATACAGATATTGACATCCGTACGGTTGGTCATTCATTAATATTTTTAAAAATAGAATCATCAATATGAGATTAAACACTATTAGAAGTACGTGTCAAATTACTAGTTGACTGTTAAAAAAGCAAACCAAATATATTTTTTTTTTCTAAAATTTTATCATATCACTAAAATATACAGATCTTGACATCCGTACGGTTGGATCATTCATTAATATTTTAAAAATATAGAATCATCAATATGGGATTAAACACTAGTTAGAAGTACGGGTCAAATTACCAGTTTACTGAAAAAACAAACCAAATATATTTATTTTTTTCTAAAATTTTGTCATCACTTAAATATACAGATCTTGACATCCGTACGGTTGGATCATTCATTAATATTTTTAAAAATATAGAACATCAATATGAGATTAAACGAGTTAGAATTGGGTCAAATTACTAGTTGACTGTTAAAAAACAAACAAATATATTATTTTTTTTCTAAATTGTTGTCATCACTAAAATATAGATCTTGACATTTGTACGGTTGGATCATTCATTAATATTTTTAAAAATATCGAATCATCAATATGGGATTAAATAGTAGTTAGAAGTACGGGTCAAATTACTATTTGACTGTTAAAAAATAAACCAAATATATTTATTTTGTTCTAAATTTTTGTCATATCATTAAAATATACAGATCTTGACATCCGTATGGTTGAATCATTCATTATTTTTAAAATATCGAATCATCAATATGAGATTAAACACTAGTTAGAAGTACGGGTCAAATTACTAGTTGACTGTTAAAAAACAAACCAAATATATTTATTTTTTTCTAAATTTTATTATATCACTAAAATATACAGATCTTGACATCCGTACGGTTGGATCATTCATTAATATTTTAAAAATATCGAATCATCAATATGGGATTAAACACTAGTTAGAAGTACGGGTCAAATTACCAGTTTACTGTTAAAAAAACAAACCAAATATATTTATTTTTTCTAAAAATTTTGTCATATCACTTAAATATACAGATCTTGACATCCGTACGGTTGGATCATTCATTAATATTTTTAAAATATAGAATCATCAATATGAGATTAAACACGAGTTAGAAATATGGGTCAAATTACTAGTTGACTGTTAAAAAAACAAACAAAATATATTTATTTTTTTTCTAAAATTGTTGTCATATCACTAAAATATACAGATCTTGACATTTGTACGGTTGGATCATTCATTAATATTTTTAAAAATATCGAATCATCAATATGGGATTAAATAGTAGTTAGAAGTACGGGTCAAATTACTATTTGGACTGTTAAAAAATAAACCAAATATATTTATTTTGTTCTAAATTTTTTGTCATATCATTAAAATATACAGATCTTGACATCCGTATGGTTGAATCATTCATTAATATTTTTAAAAATATCGAATCATCAATATGAGATTAAACACTAGTTAGAAGTACGGGTCAAATTACTAGTTGACTGTTTTAAAAAAACAAACCAAATATTTTATTTTTTTCGAAATTTTTTTATTATATCACTAAAATATACAGATCTTGACATCCGTACGGTTGGATCATTCATTAATATTTTAAAAATATCGAATCATCAATATGGGATTAAACACTAGTTAGAAGTACGGGTCAAATTACCAGTTTACTGTTAAAAAAAACAAACCAATATATTGATTTTTTTCTAAAAATTTTGTCATATCACTTAAATATACAGATCTTGACATCCGTACGGTTGGATCATTCATTAATATTTTTAAAAATATAGAATCATCAATATGAGATTTAAACACGAGTTAGAAATATGGGTCAAATTACTAGTTGACTGTTCAAAAAAACAAACCAAATATATTTATTTTTTTTCTAAAATTGTTGTCATATCACTAAATATACAGATCTTGACATTTGTACGGTTGGATCATTCATTAATATTTTTAAAAATATCGAATCATCAATATGGGATTAAATAGTAGTTAGAAGTACGGGTCAAATTACTATTTGACTGTTAAAAAATAAACCAAATATTTATTTTGTTCTAAATTTTTTGTCATATCATTAAAATATACAGATCTTGACATCCGTATGGTTTGAATCATTCATTAATATTTTAAAAATATCGAATCATCAATATGAGATTAAACACTAGTTAGAAGTACGGGTCAAATTACTAGTTTGACTGTTAAAAAAACAAACAAATATATTTGTTTTTTTCTAAATTTTTATTATATCACTAAAATATACAGATCTTGACATCCGTACGGTGGATCATTCATTAATATTTTTAAAAATATCGAATCATCAATATGGGATTAAACACTAGTTATAAGTACATGTCAAATTAGTAGTTGACTGTTAAAAAAAACAACCAAATATATTTATTTTTTTCTAAAATTTTTGTCATATCACTAAAATATACAGATCTTGACATCCGTACGGTTGTATCATTCATTAATATTTTAAAAATATCGAATCATCAATATTTTTAACCATAAATCCCCCCATCTGTAAATTAATTAAATTGACACTTCTAAATACAACCGATGACAGTTAAATTTAGTGCCACGTCAGCGATCCGCGTGATTTAGATCTAACGTTCCAAATTCAACCTCCTAAACAAGGATCCAACGGTGGATTTTATAAAACATTATTATAAATCAAAACAAAAAAATTATAAAAGAAATAGTTTTTAACCTAAACCCCCACCTCCCTCCCTGTTGGGCACGCACAACCCCGTCCCCCTTTCACCCTCTCACCGCACACCCTCTCTGTTCCTCAGTTTTTTTTTTCCGGCGAAAATTCATGAGTGACTTCGCCAGCTGAGTGTCCTGAGTACTTCCGTTGGATAAATGAAGATCTAAGCCCCTGGAGGAAGACCGGTATTACAGAGGAGATGGTGGAGCGAGCCAGAAGGACAGCAAATTTTCGTCTGGTAATACTAAATGGGAGAGCTAATGTAGAAACAAATCATAGATCATTTCAAACCAGGGATGTTTTTATACTATGGGGGATTCTGTAATTGTTGCTGGTTGTACCCAGGCAAGGTTGTACCGGTGGTGAGGCCGCAGATGATTGTGTGTACCCGCCTAGTTCTCCATGGATTTTGCTCTTATTTCTCTTTAAATGGGATTTGCTCTGTTTAATGAGAAATCAAAAAAATTCAAGAAACAACAGCTTAGTTTAAAAACAGGTTAGTTGGTTCAGGTATTTCATCAAATAGCTTAAAGGCATCATTTAAAAACTCAAACTCCCCGTACAATTTGTGAGGGAAATGGAGACATTTAGTGGAAGGCTGTGGAGGGATGAGATAAAGGAGAAGAGGGAGAGAGAGAGAGAGGGGGTGGGGGCCGAATGGAGGGGTGGCCGGGAGAAATTCCGGGCGTTGGCCGGAAAGGCAGATGAAGGAAAATAAGTTTTAATTTATTTTTACTTTAAAAATCTATATTTAGATTTTTTTTTTAAAATTTATGTTAGTTAATTCAACCGAATGCGGTTGATTTTAGAATCTTATCTTTGACTATATATGGTTGAATTTAAGTTTTGGCGGGCACTTTAAATTTTTAAAAAAATTCAAAATTTTGGGCGGAATTTTTAAATTTCAAGTGAAAATTCAAATTTACTGAATGCGGTTGTATTTAAGCGGTTGTATTTAGTCGGTCGTATTTATCCGGTCGTATTTAGCCGGTCGTATTTAGTGTAAATACAACCGGTCTGCTAAATATTACTCGAGCATTTTCGACCGGTCGAGAAACCGGTTGTATTTAGCTAAATACAACCGGAAACGGTCGAATTTAACTAAATACAACCGATTTTTTGCCGTTTGTATTTCCCCGTTTTTTTTGTAGTGTTACCATACATTAAGTATATACCTCAATAAGGTTTGTGGGCACCTTTTCAGCATATGCCATGTCTTTGTTTCCTGACATAGCAGTCTTGATTCATGACCTACATGTTAAAACACTTGTTTGAATAGTTGTAAAAACTATGTTGTATATCAGAGAGAGTAGAACGTAAATTTATGTTAATTTACTAAACCTTACCAGGTGATTGGCAGGTACTTCCATCAAGGAAAAGGTTACTTTGATCAGCAGGTTCATATTGCTGCTCAGGGAGAACATTATCGAATGTAGAAGATGTCAAATTTCTCTGTGAAATAAATGTATTGCAAACTTCTTGTCCCCTGCCAGTATAGCAGTTTGATGGCTGCATTTGTTTAGAAAAGCCATTTTGATTCATGTGAATCGGAGCCAAGGTTTAGACTATTTTCCCATTTTGGAGTGTTTTAAACAAGTCTGGATTTTGTTCTGCTTCAGACTGTTTCTCTTGGTCGATTCGGTACTTCTGCGAATATTAGAATAAAGAAGACATTAGAACAGCAGAATTAGAAATTCTCGTCACACAGAAGAAAAGGAGAAAAGAGGGGGGAGGAACTAACTTGCAAGTGACTGGCTACTTGTTCCCTCCTCAGTCCAGGCACATTCATTACGGTAACAATGTTCCTCGGAATAGATCCTACAACAAAAATTCATCGCGGACAATTCAAGTATGTGAGACATAATCAACATCATTAAACTGTAGTGAAAGACTTGTTAAAATGTAACATCTTACCTTGAGGCCCTAGATGCTGCACAGCTCTTACAAACTTGTCATGGAGAAAAGGTGTCCAATTAAGCTTGTTCTTTTTTGTTAGAAGAGCTTTGTCTTTCAGAACTCTGTTTTTGCCATGATTATGATCTTCATTATCAGTTATCTGAAGCTTTCGCTTCGATTTCTTTTCATATAACTTATTACCAGTGTCATCTTCATTGTCCTTAGCAGAACTATCATCAGATATTAAGTTTTTTCCCTTTAGCTAGATTCTTTTTCCATTGGTTCACAAAATCCCATATTGATTTCAAGTCTTCTGTAGTAATGGGCTTAACTACGAAAAGGGAAGCTCCACTCTGACTTCCCTTGCATAGATACTAGCTTCTCTGTCACCTGACATCACTAACAATAAAATTTCAAGAGTTTGATTAGTCTGTTGGTGAAGATCATTGAGGGAACTGTACAACTAAAATTGAGGAAAAAAAATCCAAAAGATTGATACTAATCATTTGAAAAACTAATCTAAAAACCGAGGAACCACCTTCTTAATATCGTTTACTATTGCATAAAAATTTATTATGCGGTTCAAAAAAATTACGGTAATCAAAAAAATACCTAACATAGCACTAGATAAAACTATTTCATAAAGCGCGGTTATATATTAATGAAATTTAAATTCAGTTATACTGACACTCACATACAACCGGTAATTGAAAATCTTGATGAATCCTTCTTTGTAGTTCAAACCCATCCATGCCTGGCATGTGGACATCAGATACCACCAGATCAAACTTAATGACTCCAGTCCGTAGGATGGGCAAAGCATCCAGAGGATGTTGGGAAAGTAATCTAAACTTATTCTGCAATTTCAGTATTTTATTTTATTGATTTGGTTGTGTTGTCATGATCTGTAACCAAGTATTTGGTTGCAATGGTTAATTGTTAATTGAGAGTTTTCAGGAGGAATAAAAGGATAGTCACTAAGTAATTGTAGGATATTAGTTGTAGTTTCTGTTTTTAGCATCTTGTCTGTACATTGAGTCTTGTATAAGTACGCTGGTTATGATGAATGGAAAAATACATTGCTGCAATATTTCTTCCCAGTTGCAAAACAAACACATATATCTATATTTATTTCCAAGAATCTGGTATCAGAGCCATAGTGAATTAACGGATGTCAAAGGACAGTAAGACGGAGACAAGCAAAACCAAAGAGATCGGACTGACCTATCCTATGTTGAATCGAGGAAACTACACGGTGTAGGGTTTAAAAATGAAAGTCTTTATGGAGGCGCACAGAGTGTGGGATGCAATTGAGCCTAAGGATCCGAAAATAGTGATTGAGGAGAGAACTGACAAGGTTGCACTTGCCGCTGTGTATCAGGGCATTCCGGAGGACATCTTGTTGTCGGTTGCAGGAGAAAAAGACGAGCGAAAGAGACTTGGGAAGCAATAAAGACGATGTGTCTAGGTGCCGATCGTGTTAAGAAGGCGAAAATTCAGACCCTCAAATCTGAATTCGAGTCTCTAAACATGAAGGACAATGAGTCACTTGATGATTTCTGCATGAAATTGTCCGGACTAGTGACAAACATACGAATGTTGGGAGAAGAAATTAAGGAAGCATATGTCGTGAAGAAGCTACTTCGAGCAGTCCCTGCAAAGTTCTTGCAAATTGCTTCAACTATCGAGCAGTTTGGCAACTTGGAGGAGATGACAATTGAAGAGACTGTTGGGTCTCTTAAATCCCATGAAGAGAGGCTACGAGGTCAAGTCGAGACCTCTGGAGGACAGTTACTTCTCACAGAGGAATAATGGACCAAGAAAGACAAGGAGGAAAGAAAGCTGTTGTACACGCGAGAGGAATGGATGCGGAAAAACAACAAGGGTGGAGCCGATGTGTCCTTGAGCCAGAGAGCCAGGAGTAACAGTGAATATCAGAAGTAGAGAGTCCGGACGTAATTGGCGTGACAAGAGTAAAGTCCGGTATTTTAATTGTGGCGCATATGGTCATTATGCGGCTGAATGTAAGAAGCCTAGACGAGATAAGGATCAGAAGGAAGAAGTAAATATGGTGCAGATGCAGGATGATGAACCTGCTTTGCTAATGACAGAGTTTGAAGAAAATAATGAAAAAGTGATGCTGCTCAATGAAGATAAAGTAGTGCCAAAACTAAATAAAAGTGATGTGGGGAATCAAGTAGACTCAAATCTATGGTATTTGGACAACGGTGCCTCAAATCATATGACGGGTCAGAGATCTAAATTTGCAGAGTTGGACGAGAACATTACAGGGTACCAATTTTGGAGATGGTTCTGTCAGTGCACATTAAGGGAAAGGGTTCAGTAATTCTATGCTGCAAAAATGGAGGGGAAAGAATTCTTCGTGAGGTAAACTACATTCCCACTCTTTGCAATAACATTATTAGTCTTGGGCAAATGTCGGAGGAAGGAAATAAGGTGATTCTCAATGGCGAGTATCTATGGGTTTATGATAAAGAAAATTTGTTATTAATGAAGGTCAAGAGATCGATGAATAGGTTGTATAAAATCATTATAGACAGTAGGAAATCAAGTTGTTTGCTATCAAAGTGTGATGAAATCTCGTGGTTTTGGCACTCTAGGCTTGGCCATGTAAATTTTAAAGCGATGTCGTTGATGTCCTCAAATCAGATGGTGCGGGGCTAGCGAATGATTAAACAGAAAAATGAAGTGTGTTCTGGATGCTTAATGTCAAAGCAAACAAGGCGACCTTTTCCGTCTCAAGCTACTTACAGTGCAAAGGAGGTTTTGGAACTGGTACATGGTGATTTATGTGGGCCAATTACACCAGCAACTCCTGCCGGAAATCGATATTTTCTTTTGTTGATAGATGATTATAGTAGAGTGATGTGGGTTTACATGTTAAAAAACAAGGATGATGTACTTGAAACGTTTAAGAAATTCAGACTCCTAATTGAGAACAGCCCCGAGAAGAAAATCAAAACACTAAGAACAGATAGGGGAGGAGAATTTTTCTCAAAGGCATTCAACTCGTACTGTGAAGGGGCAGGAATAAATTGACATTATACAGCCCCCTACTCGCCACAGCAAAACGGCGTAGTAGAGAGAAGGAATAGAACGGTGGTTGAGATGGCCCGGAGTTTTTTGAAGCAGATGCAATTACCATCTATGTTATGGGGAGAGGCCATTCGACACTCAGTGTACATTTTAAATCGCTTACCACAAGAGCCGTGTCTGGAGTAACACCATACGAGGCCTGGTGTAAGACTAAGCCTGACATTGGGCATGTTCGTGTCTTTGGTTGCATAGCCTACATGAAAATACCATCACAATACACGAAAAAACTCGATGGCAGAAGTAAAGTTGTAATTAATCTTGGCAAAGAACCGGGGACTAAAGCCTACAGGTTATATGATCCCGAAAATAAAATATTACACGTAAGCAGAGATGTCTTATTTGACGAGAAAAAGGCATGGGACTGGGAGAAAACCAGTGAGGTTGAAGAAGCTCGAACTGGTACATTTTCTGTGATGACTAGGTTTACAGATGAAGAAGAAGAAACAACTGAAGGGGAACAAACACCAGTGACACATGGTCAAAACTCAAGTGAAGAAAGCTACCAAAACCCAAGCAGTGAGAGTTCGAATGATCAAACAGGGGAAAGTATGTCAAGTTCTGAGTCTGAAAGCAACACCGAGCAGCCAAGAAAATTCAGAACTCTATAAGAAATATACGATGCCAGTGAGGCAATCGAACTTGAAGACGAAGAATTGTTACTCATGGGTGTGGATGAACCATCGAACTACAAGCAAGCAGCGATGGATAAGAATTGGCGATTGGCTATGAAACAAGAGATGGACGCAGTTGAAAAGAATAATACCTGGAAACTGTCCGAGCTACCCCCCAGCCACAAAGCTATTGGCTTAAAATGGATCTACAAGCTCAAAAGGGACAAGAATGGCAAAATTGTGAAGTATAAAGCGAGAATTATAGCTAAAGGGTATGTGCAAAAACGGGGAGTGGATTTTGAGGAGATTTTTGCACCCGTCAATCGACTTGAAACGGTTCGACTTTTACTAGCTCAGGCTGCAAAACATGGCTGGGAGGTGCATCACCTGGATGTAAAAACAGCATTGCTGAATGGTGATATTCAGGAAGAGGTATATGTTTGTCAGCCAGATGGTTTTGTAATAAAGGATAAAGAACACCTCGTATATAGACTCATTAAAGCATTATACGGCCTAAGACAGGCCCCTCGTGCCTGGTACGCCAAGCTGAGTAAGAACCTGGAATCACTTGGGTTTAACAGGTGTCCGTATGAACATTAGGTGTACACAAAAGGGATTAGTGATGAGAGACTAATTATTGGCGTATATGTGGACGATCTTTTAGTGATAGGGACATCAGTTTCGGTCATTAAGGAATTTAAGAAACAAATGGGCGAAAGATTTGAAATGAGTGATATGGGTCATTTGTCTTACTACCTTGGAATTGAAGTAGCACAAGGATCTGGTTTTGTTGAACTTAAACAAACGGCGTACGCCAAGAAAATTCTGGAGAAGGCTGGGATGGTGGATTGCAACCCAACAAAGTTCCCCATGGATGCAAAGGAGTGTCTCACGAAAGATGAATGTGGTAAAACTGTGGATGCCACTCAGTTTAAAAGTATGATCGGAGGTCTGCGCTATCTGGTACACACTCGACCCGACATAGCTTACTCGGTTGGGATGGTTAGTAGATTCATGGAATGTCCAACTACACTCCACTAAATGCGGCGAAGGGTATTCTACGTTATGTGAAGGGTATAGTTGAATATGGCTTGGTATATACAAGGGAGAGTGGTAATAACTTGCTTACTGGGTACTCAGACAGTGACATGGGTGGAAGTATTAAAGATTGCAAGAGCACGGGAGGAATGGTTTTCTACATAAATGAGAGTCTCATAACCTGGGTTTCGCAAAAACAAAGGTGTGTGGCACTTTCAACTTGTGAAGCAGAATTTATGGCAGCAACTGCAGCTGCGTGCCAAGCTGTTTGGTTGAGAAAGCTCTTGGGACAGTTAACTGGGAATTATGTGGGTCCTGTAGTACTGTATATCGACAACAAGTCAGCTATTGACCTAGTAAAAAACCCGGTTTTTTACGGACAAAGCAAGCATATAGACATTCGCTATCACTTTGTTCGGGAGTGTATTGAACGGGGAGAGATTGTAATCAAGCATGTGGTCACGAACAGTCAACGAGCTAATATAATGACTAAAGCTCTCAACACAATCAAGTCCGAGAGCATGAGGAAACTACTGGGTGTGAAAGATTTGCGTAAATAAGTTCAGATTAAAGGGGAGAATGTTGGGAAAGTAATCTAAACTTATTCTGTTATTTCAGTATTTTATTTTATTGATTTGGTCGTGCTGTCATGATCTGTAACCTAGTATTTGGTTGCAATGGTTAATTGTTAATTGAGAGTTTTCAGGAGGAATAAAAGGATAGTCACTAAGTAATTGTAGGATATTAGTTGTAGTTTCTGTTTTTAGCATCTTGTCTGTACATTGAGTCTTGTATAAGTACGCTGGTTATGATGAATGGAAAAATACATTGCTGCAATATTTCTTCCCAGTTCCAAAACAAACACATATATATATATATATATATTTATTTCCAAGAGAGGATCCTTGGCAGTCAATACTATGAGAAAACAAAACAAGAAAATATTAGACGCAAAATCTGTTAAGTAACGATATTTTATTATTCATTCAAACTGAGACACTAATATAGAAAGAAAGAGAACATGTCCTACAAAGTAGGAACTAAACCAACTGAACTCCTAAAAATATTCAACTACTAACGTTATTCTCCAATACTCCTATTATGACGCTAAGCACCTGATGACCACGACCAACTCTTAGCATCAGATACAGACATCAGCTAACAAACAAAGCAACAACAAAATAAAATATATAAACTAACTCGAGTTTAGATTAAATACCCACAATATTTTCATTGGTACTTTCATTTTTTGAGCCACTGTTCTGGTTATTTGACTTGCAAATCTCCATGTTGATAGTTGAAATGTATCTGCAACAGTAGCGGAACCAGAATTTCGATAGAACAGATGTAGCGCCTAATTATGTGTCCAATATGCATAAATATATACCACATGCAGAGCAAGTCGGAATCTACGTATGGGCATTTTGGGACATGAATGTGAATGGTGAATAATTATAATAATATTTTTTTAATATGACATATTTCCCGAAATATCACAATTAAGAGAACTTTTTGTGAGATCTAATTAATTTTTCTTTATATCAAGACACAATATTAAGCACTCGTCAAAGTTGTACAACAAAATAATATTTATTATAATTTTAGTTTTAACAGAATTTCTAATTGTGTAGGAATTTCGATCTAAGATTCGGAAGTTAATTGTCACTTTTTTATTTGAAAATTGATGAAAATAGCAAAAAGTCGGATTTCATGTGGATACGAATATATGTAACTACAAAAGCACAGAACTTGTTAATTAAAACAATAGCACTCATATACGTCTCGACCTAATCGGTGAAGCACGGGCTCGACTCTATCACTAAAATATGGTGAATAATTATATTAATTTTAACTTTTTTGTATGACACCTTTCCCGAAAAGTCAAGGTTGAAAGAAGTTTTTGTGAGATTTTATTTAATTTTTTTATATTAAGACACAATCTCTAAACACTCTGTCAAAATTGTTGAGCAAAAGAACATGTCTTATAATTTTATTTTAACAAATTTACTAATTATGTAGGAATTTCAATCTAAGATTCGGAAGTTAGTTATCACTTTTTAATTTGAAAATGGACTGAAATAGCAAAAAGTTGGATTTTACGTGAAAATGAATATATGTGACTACCGATAATATGCACAAAACTTATAAACCGAAATAATATCACTCAAAAACTCGACCTAATTGGTAAAGTATGGGCTCTGTTAGATACAGAACTTGATGAAATAAAAAAAAGGAATATTTTTTTCTGACTTCCATATGTGCATATTACAGCATTATATAGATAAATGGATATATCTATACTCTTCCTAGAATTCATCATAAATTTGATACATGAATAATTTTCAAGACTCTTAGTTTCATACACTAAACACTGATAATAAGTTTAGGACCAGAACATTCTAGATACTTGGTTAATGGGAATTACAAATTATCTTTTTAACATCCCCTCTTAATTTGTAATTCTTAGTCGATCTCTAAAGTATGCGAACTTATCACTTGAGACTGACTTTGTGAATATATCTGCAACTTGCTCATTTGTACCAATGTAGTCCAAGCGAATGTATTCGTCTTGCACCATATCTCGAATGAAATGATAACGAAGTTTAATATGCTTGGTCTGAATATGAAAAACAGGATATTTAGTCATTGTTATGGCTGCATTGTTGTCACAATAAATAATAGTTGGATCATTCTGAACTTGCTCTAAATCGAACAAAATTCATCCTAACAAAGCAGTTTCATATGATGCTTCTATTGCTGAAACATATTCAGCTTCTGCCGTAGATAGGGCTGTTGTTTTCTGTTTTTTTATGACCAAGGGATAACATTTGTTCCTAGTAAGAAAACATATCCAGATGTACTCATTCCATCATCCAATGATCCTCCCCAATCACTATTAGTATACCCAACCAACCTATTATCTTCATTAAGAATATATTTGAGACCATGATTCTTTGTACCCTTAAGATAACGCATTAAGAATATATTTGAGACCATGATTCTTTGTACCCTTAAGATAACGCAGAATGTGTTTTGCAACTGCATAATGTGTATAACTTGGATTATATATAAATCTTGAGAGAAGGCTAACTGACTGTACTATATTTGGACGGGTATTTGTGAGATATATAAGTTATCCCACAAGTCTTCTATAAAGTCTTTCATCAACCTTGTCTGAACCATCATCAAGTTGTAACTTTTGATTTGTACCCATCAAAGTTTTTATTGGATTACAAAATTTCATGTGAAACTTCTTTAATAGACCATCAACATGCCATTCTTGAGACAAAAATATTTTTCCTTCTGATTGCTTCATTTGAATTCCCAAAAAACATTTCATGAAGCCTAGGTTAGTCATCTTGAATTCTTCTTTCATATAATTCTTAAAATATTCTACCAGATCAGTATTAATTCCCAAGTAAATTAAGTCATCCACATATAAACACGTAATCTGAAAATCATGCGTACCAGATTTTTTAATATATAAGGATGGCTCATTTTTTTCTTCTCTGGAAACCTTTTTGATGAAAATAGCCATCTATCTTGTTGTTCCAAGCACACGGTGCTTGTTGGAGTCCATATAAATCCTTAATAAGACGTAAACTTTATCTTATTTTTCTTTTATCACGTAGCCTTAAGGCTGCTCTACATAAACCTCTTCATTGAGTTCGCCATTTAAGAATGCTGACTTGACATCGAGTTGATACACTAGTAGTTGAAGTTGAGTTGGCAAAGAAAGAACAGTTCTAATTTGTTTTCATTCGAACTACCAGAGAAAATAGTTCAGTGAAATCAACTTCGGGCTGTTGAGAATATCATTTCACTACTAACCGAGCTTTGTGCTTTTGTACACTTTTGTCCTCGTTATATTTCATTTTAAAAACCAATTTGACTCCAGTTACGTCTTTGTTAGTTGGACGATCAACAAGTTGCCACGTATTATTTCTCTCAATTGTTGAAATTTCTTCATCCATCGCTTTTCTCTAAGTTTGTTCTTTTGCAGCTTCTTCAAAATATTGGGGTTAACCAATAAAGAATGCCACATTGCAAGAATCGTATATATCATAGATTGAGCGAATTCTTCTAACAGATATATTCGTGGTGCCTTCGATTAATTCCAAGTCTTTTATAGGACTAGAATCTTCATTGAATTCTAGTGTATATAAGGGAACATCAGTTGCAGGTGATTGAGGTGATTTTTCATCAAGAATCCATCTTCCTGTTTCATCAAAAATCATATTTCGTAAGATATTAATATTCCTTGTAGTTGGATTGTAGAGACGATAGCCTTCTGACACTTCACTATTGCCGAGAAAAATAAGTTTCTCTCCCTTTTCATCAAACTTTTCTCTGCGTTGAGCGGGAATGTGAGAATGAGCAATGCAGCCGAATACTCGAAGCCCTTGTACATCAGGATTCTTCCTGAACAAGGCTTCATAAGAAGTTTTATTAAAAACAACTTTTGTTGGAGAGATATTGACTATATAGATGGTTGTATTAACAGCCTTGGCCCAGAAGTTATTTGCACGACCTTTACCTTTTAACATGCTTCTTGCCATTTCGGCAATTGTCTGATTTTTGCTTTCTACGACGCAATTTTGTTGAGGGTTGTATCTGATTGTTAGCTGCCTCCAAATACCTTTCTCTTTTCAATAATCTTGAAAATAATTTGATAAGTACTCTCCACCGCATTCTGTTCTAAGAGTTTTGATTTGTTTGTTACTTTGTTTCTCAACCAATGCCTTAAATTGTAGAAAATAAGTGAAGGCCTCAGACTTTTACTTGAGAAAATAGACCCACATCATCCTTGTATAGTCAACAACGAACAAAAGAAAGTATGTGCTGCCATTTATTGACGGAGTTCGTGATTCACACAAATCCGAGTGAACCAATTCCAGCGAGGCTTTTTCTCTCCAAGCAGTCTTTGGAAATGGCGGTCTTTGCATTTTCCGTAGATGCATCCTTCACAAACTTTATTTACATTTGAGATATCGGGTAGACCAACCACCATATTTTGTCTTTTAATAATTTAAGGCCCTTGAAATTGAGATGTCCATATCTCAAGTGCCATAAAATTGAATCGTCACCGTTATCAACTTTGAGAGCAAATATGTCATGTAGTGGAAAAATTAATGGAAATATTTTGTTTGGCATCATCTTAACTTTTGCCACTTTAGATTTTTTTATAAAAAATACTACATTGCTCATCATCAAATGTTAGAGAAAACCCCTTTTTCATTAGTTGACCAGTGCTTAACAGATTTTATGTTAATTTTGGAACATAATAAACATCAGTAATTTTTTAAAGCTTTCCTTCTTTTGAATGAAAGGTAATGACTTATTTGCCTTCAATTTTGAGAGTCTTTCCATCTCCAATCTTTACCTCAGACTTTTGACTTTCATCAAATTCTGTAAATAAATTCTGAATTCCGGACATGTGATTACTGCAAGCACTGTCAATATACCAACAGTTGTGTTGTTGCGGTCGTGCATTCATGTATAAAAAAAAACTTGCGCGTCTCCATCCTATTCTGAGAAATTAGCATGGTCTCTATTTTGAAACCAACAATACTTCTGAGATTGATTTGGAATTTTGCATCTTTTACAACAAAAGTTACAATTTCTTGATTCATGATTTATTTGTTGCATATAATGCATTTGGAAACTTCAGTGGCTGCTACCACATGTTCAAATTTTGCAGACAGGCTTTTCAAGACTTTCATCACAATTTTTTTATCTTCTAAGGTATCAACGTAACTTATAATCTGATTTGTTATGGTTCAAACTTTGGAGAAAAATTCGGAGACAGTTTCACTTTCTTTCATCTGCAAATTATCAAATTCTTTCCAAAGTGATTGAATCCTTTGAATTACTTCTTCAGGATATCCCATGCTTCTTTTGAAGTTTCAACACTCATGATATGAGGAAAAATGGCTTTCCTGACTCCTTCAATAAAGAGAAGAGCTCTTGCATCCTTTTTTTTATTTTTTAATTCAATTTGCTTAGCCGTTGTCCAGGAAGTTATCTCCTTCGGAGTTGCTGCTTTGTACCCCTCTTCAACTAATTCCCACAAATCATAAGACATAAACAATGTCCACATTTGAATGCTCTATAAATCATAACTTTCACCATTGAAAATGGGAATACTGTTGACATGCTATTTTATGAGAGTAGTGATATTATTTATGTATTTTTAGGAGTGAGATATGAGTTGGTGTGATACCTAATTTGTTAGGTATAAACCTTGATGAAATCAGGAAAAGGATATATCTAGACTCCTAGAATTCTTCATAAATTAGATACATGAATAATTTTCAAGACTCTTGGTTTCATATAGTAACACTGATAATGAGTCTAGGACTAAAACATTCTAGATACTTGGTTCATGGGAGTTACAAATTATCTTTTTAACATGCTCGGCCCAGTCGGTAAAATATGGGCCGTAATTCTACTTTTAAATTTTTATTGTAAAGGTTTTGAAAGTCTGAAAAAACCTAATAATGTAATTCAGCGGGTTAAGAATATTTTTTTACGAGGAGATATTAATAATTAGTCCTTATTTCATTTGAAAAGTTCTTGCTATAATTTATTTTTTAACTATTGGATTTTCGATGTAAACATGTGGAAGGGTTGGATTATGCTATTCAATCACCTACAAATATTATGTATTACTGATCTTAAATAATATGATAGTTTGTGTAAGTACTAAGCCACATTTTAAATTCATATAGTTTTTTAAAATACCGCAATATAGGTTATTCTCTCATATCATTTTACTCCTCATTTCTGGACTTACCTAAGGCATTTAAATTTCAAAAATTAGCTACTTCTAAATCTAAGGTAATATTTATAGTGGTGCTTCTTAAGTGTATGAAAGATAACCGATTAAAATGGTAGATAAAGGTTAGGAATCATGTGTATTTTGGATGATAAGCAAAACACATAGCATAAAACTGGCTAAGTCAAATCATACGAGTAATTATCAACGGCCTAACGGCTATCTCAAAGCATAGTAGTTGATATTGTACTTATCAATGGATAAGTTTTTTGTAACATTTTCTACACGATTCTAGCATAGCCAGTATCAAATGCCTGGATACCATCCAGGAATAATGTATCGAAAACTTGAGAACATATAAATGCCGTTGAAATGGCTCCTTAACATCACCTGATCTGACATTGTTGCTTCTGTTTGAGGCTATGTATCAATTGCTAGTAAAGAAGAGTTATATATATATATATCTATTAAGAAGTAAATATGAATTGTATAATCAAGCTGATCTGATCTGAAACTGCCATATCAGGTGGTCTGTTTTGAGAAAGCTAATTTTCACTTGACACCATTTTCTAGATACGATAAGGTCTCAAATATTAAATTGAAAATTAAAGTAACATAACTGAAATCTTAAAAACAATCGTCAGAGTAAAACTAAGCAAAACAATTATTCAACCCACAAAAGTTTGATGATCATTACGCAGTCACTGCGAGCATAAAATTTGTTTTTTCAACCCACCAGGGGTTGATAGAAGTACTCAAAAGTCAAGATAGTTGTCCCCTTCAATAAATTTAGAAAAAAGCGCCCAGAAGTCATCATCCGTTCCCTAATAACATTTCACAGAGGATTTATTCATTCAATATATAGTTTAGAATTTGAACTGCTAAGCTACTACTGTAAGCTAGGGTTTAGGGTTTAGGATAGTATCAATTCAAAACTGGAAGTCTCAGTATTGTCTGCTGAGTTCGCAATGCATCCATTGTCATGCTTCTATAATATGTGACATGTACAGTATGAGTTAAGCATTGAAGTTGATGAGCATAAGAGACTCATGTTCATTTTTAACACATGGTACTTAATTATGCAGTACCCTGTAGATATAGGAAGATGAAGTAGATATAGTTGCAAAAGAAGAACAATTAGTTCGTTAAGTACCCTTTCTGCAATATCAATATATAAATAAATTTACATATGTTAAGTATATACCTCATCAAGGTTTGTGTGCACCTTGTTAGCATTTGGCATGTCTTTATTTCCCAGAAAGGCATCTCCAAAATCAAAATTGTTTCTGACATAGCAGTCTTGATTTTGGTTCTACATGTGATAACACGTAGAGGAAAAAGTTGAAGATAATCAATTAAGCAGTTATATATCGATATCTAAATAATTTTACATATATTAAGTATGTACCTCATCAAAGTTTATGTGTGCCTTGTCAGCATTTGGCATGTCATTGTTTACCAAAAAAGCATCTCCAAAATTAACATTGTTTCCCAAGTAGTGGTCTTGATTGTTGTTCTACAAGCGATGACACGTAAAGGAGAAATATATATATAATCACGCAGCAATATATCGATATCTAAATAATTTACCATACATTAAGTATATACCTCAATAAGGTTTGTGGGCACCTTTTCAGCATATGCCATGTCTTTGTTTCCGACATAGCAGTCTTGACTTATGACCTACATGTTAAAACACTTGTTTGAATAGTTGTAAAAACTATGTGGTATATCAGAGAGAGTAGAACGTAAATTTATGTTAATTTACTAAACCTTATCAGTTGATTGATAGGTACTTCCATCAAGGAAAAGGTTACTATGATCAGCAGGTTCATATTGCTGCTCAGGGAGAACATTATCCAATGTAGAAGATGTCAAATTTCTCTGTGAAATAAATGTATTGCAAACTTCTTGTCCACTGCCAGTATAGCAGTTTGGTGGCTGCATTTGTTTAGAAAAGCCATTTTGATTCATGGGAATCGTAGCCAAGGTTTGGACATAATTAAATCCACTGCAAATCTTGTCAGTGCTGGAAAATTCTGGTGTTTGTGGTTGGTACATCAGACTTGGATATGTACCGTTTGTTAGGCCACTTGGGCGAAAACCTGTAGAATGACAAATCAAACAGTTTCCACCCAAGCTCATTCATGTTAACAAATGCCTGACAGAATGGTGTCTAATATTTAATTACCTGGATTGGTTGGTAGCTTAGTTTGTCCGTAACCAGGTAGTGCCTTATGGCTGAGAAACGATGAGGACCACCTTTTCCCATTTTGGAGTGTTTTAAACAAGTCTGGATTTTGTTCTGCTTCAGACTGTTTCTCTTGGTCGATTCGGTACTTCTGCGAATATTAGAATAAAGAAGACATTAGAACAGCAGAATTAGAAATTCTCGTCACACAGAAGAAAAGGAGAAAAGAGGGGGGAGGAACTAACTTGCAAGTGACTGGCTACTTGTTCCCTCCTCAGTCGAGGCACATTCATTACGGTAACAATGTTCCTCGGAATAGATCCTACAACAAAAATTCATCGCGGACAATTCAAGTATGTGAGACATAATCAACATCATTAAACTGTAGTGAAAGACTTGTTAAAATGTACCATCTTACCTTGAGGCCCTAGATGCTGCACAGCTCTTACAAACTTGTCATGGAGAAAAGGTGTCCAATTAAGCTTGTTCTTTTTTGTTAGAAAAGCTTTGTCTTTCAGAACTCTGTTTTTGCCATGATTATGATCTTCATTATCAGTTATCTGAAGCTTTCGCTTCGATTTCTTTTCATATAACTTATTACCAGTGTCATCTTCATTGTCCTTAGCAGAACTATCATCAGATACTAAGTTTTTCCCTTTAGCTAGATTCTTTTTCCATTGGTTCACAAAATCCCATATTGATTTCATGTCTTCTGTAGTAATGGGCTTAACTACGAAAAGGGAAGCTCCACTCTGACTTCCCTCGCATAGATTACTAGCTTCTCTGTCACCTGACATCACTAACAATAAAATTTCAAGAGTTTGATTAGTCTGTTGGTGAAGATCATTGACGGAACTGTACAACTAAAATTGAGGAAAAAAAATCCAAAAGATTGAACCGCCTTCTTAATATCGTTTACTATTGCACAAAAAATTTATTATGCAGTTCAAAAAAATTGCGGTAATAAAAAAATACCTAACATAGCACTAGATAAAACTATTTTTCATAAAGTGCGTTTATATATTAATGAAATTTAAATTCAGTTATAGTAACACTCACATACAACCGGTAATTGAAAATCTTGATGAATCCATCTTTGTAGTTCAAACCCATCCATGCCTGGCATGTGGACATCAGATACCACCAGATCAAACTTAATGACTCCAGTCCGTAGGATGCGCAAAGCATCCAGAGGATCCTTGGCAGTCAATACTATGAGAAAACAAAACAAGAAAATATTAGACGTAAAATCTGTTAAGTAACGAGCTCATTTAAAATCTAAAGATCTTAGAAAAAGTCCATGACTGCATCTGATACTATATTCTAGAAAGATCAGTATGCCATATCAAAAGATTTGAGATGGTAATTTAAAAATCAGTCAAAATGAACCAAATCTTCTGAAATTTTTTTATAATTTCCTCTTATTTTTAACTCGTACAATTAAAATATGAATTATTAGCAGATTTTATAAACAAGAAATGAATAGAGTTTATATACACACCTCGATAGGCGCATCCCTTTAGCAAACTAGCAATAAGAGATAAGCAGGTTCTATCATCGTCCACCACCAAAATGGTCACCATTTTTTCCCTAGTACTTCCATTGTTAGAACCATTGTTTTGATTATTTAACTTAGAAATCTCCATATCTCACAGTCGAAATGAATTGAAATGTATATGCAATAGTGATGGGACCAAAATTTCGAGAGTGTATGGGCTAATATACAGATGTAGGTGTAATTTATCCAATGTGCCTAAATATATACAACGTAGGGGATCTAGCTAGGGGCATTTAGTACATGACCAACATTGTGATAAATTATAATTAAATTGACTTTTTTTATATAATATCTTTCTTAAAAAGTTAAGGAGTACGTCATAATTTCTCAATAAAGTAAAATATTATTGCGTTCGAACTCGCATTATAATAAAAATAGAATTTTATCATTATTTGAAATTGGATAAGAATTTTAGAAAACGATACACGTAAGTTAAAGTTTATCGTTTTTATGATTTTAAAATTGACTAACATAGACAAAATTCACATGTTCTGCTGGTACAGAAATTCATGACTATAAAAGTAGAAAATATACACAAAATTAATAAAGTAAAAACATAGCATTCGCATACTCAACCTAATCGCGGTGAAGTATGGGCTCAGCTTAATTGGTAAAATTTGGGCGAAATTGTTACTTGTTATCCTCCGGCGTATTGGGTGTGTGGCAACAGACCCCACTGAAATTTGAAAAACAGAAATTTTGAATGTTCGAATTTAATTAGGAAAAAAGTTATAATAAATAAGTTTTACCTTGACTCCTTTAAAAATATAGATTTACAGTAATAAATTGTGATTTGACCCCATACCATTGTGCATTATGGTAGAATCTGTTCATTATAAATATTTTGTTAATATTTCTAAATTATTTTCTACATTCATCTTGGTCTTTACAAAATTTTTGAACTTGTGGCTCGAATTTCTAGCTACGCCAGTGGTTATGCTCAAGGTTGTACTCTTAACAAAAAATTGTAGTTATTGTAAATGGAAAGTGAAAGGTTAGAAAAATTCGTTTAGTGTAATAAATCGGGGTTTAAAATAAATTTTGATTTTTTTATTCAAGAAATTTTTTATTGATAATTCTTTTTTCATATGAAATCTTTTTCCTATTGATTTCGTGAAATGAAATTTGGATAAAGCTAAATTTTCAATAGTTGAGTTTTCGATATAAACAGGTGGAGGGTTAAATATAAAGACAAGAGCACCTTCATTTTTCTTATAGAATAATCTCAAATTCATTATGGCATTTAATAGATGAGCAATACCTTTTTAGCAATACCTTTTTATTAAAAAAAAATTATAAAAAGATGTTCAAACAATATCTTCTTAAAAATACTAAAATAAATATTAGATTGAATATATAAGTGTGATATGTATGGATTAGCTGAATCGAAGTTCTGTCCGCTTTTGGTTGACTAAAAATTTCAAAGAATATTTGGTTCGAGGATCCACAAAAAAATACGATTTACGTTAATTAGTCCAAAACAATTAGCAAAAAAAGGTTATAAGCATTTCTAGTTCCTTGACAAGAAAAGGTTTAAAATGTTGCTCAGGTTCAAATCTCTTCAAAATATATTAAAGGAAATAAAAAAAAGAGAACTGAAATTCACACCACAGTATATATATATATATATACACGACAATTTTCTAATACAAACCAATTTTAGAATAAAAATTACAAACTAGTGATTGATATAGGTATAAGCAGTGATTATAAACTAGAGAAAATATAATATTTTAGCTAGTGTATTACTTCATTAGATGTAAAAATATATTGTGTTGATTATGTTGGGACTCCATAAAATAGTATTTTAGTGAGGTTATTATTTTATGGATTACAATTTATTTGAGGTTCACACACACACACACATATATATATATATATATATATATGATAGTGCTCTAAAGAGAACTTCTGAAACTGAAAACCGTAAGAATTTTCGTAATTAAAATTGCTGACTTTTAAAAAGGTAAAATTTTGAATTCGAAAATTGATGATTTTGTGCAAAGTAAAAATTTTAAATTTTATAAAATTACAAACTTTAGCTACGAAGATTACAAGTTCTCATAATTCTCATTTTAAGAAGTTCTTATTTGAGCAATATATATATATATATATATATGTATGTATATAAGCAATTGTTGAAATGAAAATAATTTTATTATATAAGTAGAATGAAATCACAGCCATTTATTTTTTTCCCAAAGATTCATCCGATCCGTTTATTTTGTTATTAATTCAAAACCTTGAAGACATTTATATGGTCTAATTAATTTCAAGGTCACCATTTATTTCTATTCTTTCTCTCTATACTATTTCTCTCTCTAAGTTTTCTCTATCAATTTCCGCATCCCGTACATTCTCTATCTTTCTTCAATTTTTCTTTTTCGTGATTATCACTGAGCTCACTAAGTTCATATCTTGTTTCTTTTCATTTTTTGTAATCGATTGATTTCGTAGATATTCTAAAGCACGATTACTTCAGATTTGTTGAAAATTTCTATGAATTAAGGTAATTACTTGCGTTTTAAACTCTTTTTATGTGTTTCATACCTTTCAGTTGATTTAGTAGTTTAAATGTAAAATTTAATAGTTACTTTCACTGATTATTCGACTATTATTAGTGATTATGTGTTGTGAGCTAACTTTGATTGTAGTGCGTTTGTAGTTTTATTTCTTATGTATATTGAATTTGTAAGTTATTATTGGTATTTTTTAGTGATTATAATTTTATGTGAATCAATGTCATTTGCTTATGTCTTAAGCCTTAACTGATTATTTGACTACGATTAGTGATAATGTAGTTATTAATTAATTTTACATGTGGTACATTTGTTATCATTGATGTTGCTTTTTTATTTGTAATTGTAAACAAGTGTATTGTTAGTGATTGTTGGTTAATTATGCTATATTAATATATTTTAGTTTGTTATGACTGAATTTTTTATATGTTTTTAGGTTCCAGTTGCGGTGATTCGTCTCATATTAGCTGTTTAGTAGGTGATTATGTATCTAATGGCGGTAACAGTTTATCTGAAAGTGAGATTTCTATTTCGCGTTTTAATATTACACATGGTGGTCATAAGTATTACATTCCAAAGTATAGTGGTGATATTTCTAAACCAGAGGTTAATCAGAGTTTTGATAGTTTGGAAAAAGGTATTGAATTTTACAAGGAATATGGGAGGTTGTCTAGATTTAATGTGAGGTTGAATATTGAAATGAAAGATGATAGGGATGAAATAATTTTGAGAAAATATATTATTTGTGGGAGAGTTGGTTTTAATGATCTGCCTAGAAATTTAGATCAAAGTTCTAGTAAAATTGTTAAGCGTAGGAGGACTGTTTCAGGGAGGTGCGGATGTAAAGCAATATGTGTTTTCAAACGTATTGGTCCGACAAGTATGTTATTGCTGTGTTTGAGGAAAAACACAATCATCCGTTAGCTTCTGAAGATGGTCTTCAATTTTTGAAAGCAAATAGAGAAATGACTAATCGTATGCGCTAACATGTTGTTGATACTGCTAAAGTGAATATTGGTACTAGTAAATCTTTTACTTTGATGAAGGAACATGTTGGTGGTTATGGCAATATTGGTGCTTCGGTACATGATTTTCAGAATTTTAATAGAGATTTAAGGTGTTATGTTGGTGAGGCTGATGCACAGATATTGCTGGAAAAGTTTAAAGTTTTACATGAGACATGTGAATCATTTTATTATGCATATGATATTTATTGTGAGGGTCATTTAACGAATCTATTTTGGGCTGATGCTACTGCTAGAAGAAATTATGAATTAAATGGAGATGTTGTATCCTTTGATGCTATATTTAATACAAATCGGTATATTTTCTACCATTTTAGGTTTTTTTTTAATTGTATGATTCTTTTTGACCATTTTGTGTTTATTTTAACAGGTATAACATGATCTTTGCTCCTTTTACCGGTGTGGATAAACATGATCTATGTGTCACATTTGCTGCATGTCTTCTTGTTAAGAAGGATAATAGTCATTATACATGGGCGTTTCAGCATTTTTTGAAGCAATAAAGCATAATCATATTCTTATGGTTCTGACCAGTGTCATGCAATGAAAGCTGCTGTTCCTGAAGTTTTTAAAGCAACCAATGAATATCCTGCCACTAAGCATCGTTTATGCATGTGGCATATAATCCAGAAATCCCCTCTTAAGGTATGTTAGATGATAATTTTTAAATTTATTTTTTTATTTTGGTGATTTATTGCATTTGGTTGTTACTGTTTTTGTTAGATTGATTTATATTTTTTAACCAATACCATCTTCTTTGAAAATGATCACTGATTTCGCTTCTATAATATTATTTGTTGGTAATATTGATTTTCTTTGTTTGGCTTTTTGGCTTCTTTTATTTATCGTTTTTAAGTTGTTGAAGTGATTTCATTGTTTGATTTTTGTATTTGCTGTAATTTATTTGTCAGCTTGGCAATCGATTGTGTAAGGAAACTGACTTTATGGAGAAGATGAAGAAATTTATCTGGTCTTCAACTATTGAGCCTGATGAGTTTGAATCAGGGTGGTTATCAGTTATGAAAGAGTTTAAACTTGAATGGAACAAGTGGTTAGGAAAAATGTATTCGCTTAGAAAGTCTTGGATTCCTCCGTATTTTTGAGGTGAACCTGTGTTTGGGTAAATGAGAACTACCTCGCGGTCTAAAAGTGAGAATTTTTTCTTTAGTCAGTTTTATAGATAAGGGAGTACTTTATATGAATTCTGGTTTCGGTTTGAAAATGCTATGGATAAGCGGCGGAATGAAACTCGTAGATTAAACCATGAGTCCAATTCAAGCCTGCCAATTACTGTTTCAGTGTGGTTCATTGAAGATGATGCTACTGATTTGTTTACAAGAGCTATTTTTTATAAACTTCAAGAGGAGATTATTTCTTCTTGTTTGAATATGCAAATCAAGAAAATGAGTGAAGAAATTGACGGCATTACTTGTTTGGAAATCAGAGATGTTAAAGTGAAAGATAAAATCTTTAAGGTAATTGTATGATATTTCATTAATTACATAGTATACTCTGTGTTGGTGATTATTACATTTGATTAAATTTTGCAGGTGAGTGTCAGCTATGATCATGATGTGTGTTCATGCAATAAGTTTTTTATGTGTGGTATTTCTGTGGTTTAAAACAAATTGGATTAGTTAAATTCCCCAAAAATATGGTTTTCAATCGTTGGATGAAAATTGCTGAAAGTGGCAGTTCTTCAGTGTCTTTTGTTATTTCCGAAGATCATCTTAAAATACAAAAGGTTGCAGTCAAAGTTAGTCATATCAGGTTTGAATTCTGTAAAGTGGTTAACAAAGCTGGTACAGATTTAGATAAGCTGGATCATGTTCATTGGACAGTAAAGTAATTAAGTACTGATATGGATGATGGTGATGGTAGTGGAGGTGTTATGTCGAAAGCAGAGTTTATGGCAAATATAGTTGGTCAGAAGCTGACACAAGATGTCAAGGTTAAAGTACCAAACATATGTAAAAATAAAGGGTCAGCCTTGAAGAGATATATCAGTCTAAAAGAGAAGGCAATGAATAATGCAAATAAGAAGCCTTAGAAGGGTAAACAATGCAAAGCAACTGCTCATGACTACATGAAATGTCCACGAAAAAGAGAAAAGAAGTACAGTTCATGCAACTAGTATTCCAGATTATTTTTCCCTTCAAGGATTATATCCTCTACCAAACTGCATTTTAAGTTAAAGGTTTTTATTTTTGTACTTATGTTTTCATGGTTTTCTAAAAATATCTTTTGATTTTGCGACTGCCTGATATTCGTAGAGTAACCAATGATTTCACCTTCTAGGAATACCGAAAAAGAAATAGTTGCATATGTATTCTAAAATTCGAAACACAAATACAAAGACATGAATTTTGCAAGTCATTATATTTGATGTGAAGATAATAATCAATAGAAGTATAGTTTAAAACTCATACGATGATTTTCCTAAAAATTTTGGAACAATAATTCTGAATTTTGTCATGCAAATATTCTAATATTTTGGATTAGCTATTGTTGTAATCTTGTGGCTTCTTGAGTTTAGTTTCCTCAATGTTACTATTACGCGTCTCACACTCTTATATCTTTAATAAATTAGAAAATTGATATTTAAGTACCAAACCATCTCAAGGAGCTTCTTGTGTATGTATTTTTAATATTTTTCATAAAAGTTACAATTTGAAAACATTTATTTAATTAGATGAAAAATATATTAAAAGTTTGGTCAACTATGGGGTTTTACTATTTGCACCACTTTTACTAAATATATTGATTTTTCTCAAATAGTTAACTCAATTGATACACCGTCTTTACGTGCACGATCTACAGAGTGTCTAGAATAAAATTACTCAAAAATATATTTTTAGGAAGTGCAATAAAAAACCGGAGATAGCAGTTTTTAGGCAGTAAGCATTTTTGGTGATTACTCTTTGCATGACCTTGACTCCGATATTTTTGTTAAATCTAAAATTTAACATTTTAAGTTCAAATTTTAAAGAGGTCTTCCTCGCTGTATAGGTCATCAACTGTTAATGTTTTATAAGTTTTAAAAAAAATTGAGGGCCATGTTTATTCCCCTGTCAGTACCACGTAACAGTTTGGCTTTCTCGACATTGTTCACTAAAACGGACTTTTCTCCGAAACCGTAAATCACCTTGACACGATCTTTATATATTTACAAACTACGAAAGAAGTTTTTTACAGTTACGGCAAGTGGAATTTAAAATTACAAGTTTTACATTTCGTAAATCCCTAAACGCACACAAACATAACAACGGGTATATGCGTAACGATTCCCGAGTTTACTACGTGTTGGTTTTCTTAGTGTATGTGTTGGTGTTGGTTTTCTTGGGAATGTTTTTTATGGTATTTTTGGAGATTTGGAACTCTTGCATCAAAATTGTGATGGTGGTAAATATCACAAGAAATTTCTTTCGACAACAAAAGACAGTTCATAATTTGTCAATCTTGGAAAAGCAATTCAGAAACAATAGAAATAAGCCTAAAAGATTTTTTAAAATTTCCGTGGATACACTGTTTCAAATTATCGACAATAACTTCTAATAGAGGTAAAAAGATTGAACAGAAACTCGCCTTTCTTCTCATTAATCGAAACTGTTTCAAGTTATCGACAATAACTTCTAATAGAGGTAAAAAGATTGAACAGAAACTCGCCTTTCTTCTCATTAATCGAAACTATTACTATTAGAAACCTGAGCGAAAAAGACATAAACAACTCGATTCCATGAAAGTTTAGATGAATCTTCGATCTCATTAATCACAGATTTTATATCCGAAACTATAATATTAGGTGGTATGTTTTCATAAACCTAATTTTCACATAATATTTTCTAGATAAATAATAAAATTGAAAAATTAAAGTAACATAATTGAAGTCTTAAAACCAATCGTCAGAGTATGAACTAAGCGAATCAATTATTCAAACCACAAGATTTTTCTTGTCATTACGCAATCGCTGCGAGCATAAATTTTTTTTATCAAACCAAGGGGGAAATAGTTCCAAATAGTTGATGCAAGTCCTCGAAAGTTGTTGTTGTCATTCAGAAAGCAACCACGCCCAAAAATCCTCGCCCATTCCCTAATAACATTTCACACGGGAATTATTAATTTAATTATGAGGTAAAAGTAAAATTGTATAGATATTTGTAGTTTAAAATTTGAAATGCTAAGCTACTACTGTAAGCTAGGATAATACCTGCTGATCATCATTAGACTGATGATTTCCTTTCGATTCAAAATGGGGAGTCCCAGTGTTGCATCCATTATCATGATACTATAATATTTGTCATATACAGGATTAATTAGTTTAGCATTGAAGATGAAAAGCTAAGAGACTCATGTTCAATTTTAACACCTGGTATTGTAATTTCTTAATTCCATTTAACATGAAACATATATCAACATCTCATACTAGCGGAGTTATCAAGTTTAATGCTATGTATTTGTAAAATATTAGTAATTGCTTGTTTCACGTGAAATGACTTATGTTATGCAGCTATTCCTGAGTCTTAATGATATGAAATATGATGTTAACATGATATCAGATCCTGATATCCCTGGTTACTGGAGGACTCAAGCGAGTCCCTCCTACCCCAATATTCTCAATAACTATTGAAAAGATTGATATAGTACTTTGGTGTGCCCAAAAATGGGACGAGATCCCCACTGGGATCCCCACTTAGTAATTGAAAATCGTAAGAATTTTCGTAATTAAAATTGCTGACTTTTAAAAAGGTAAAATTTTGAATTCGGAAATTGATGATTTTGTGCAAAGTAAAAATTTTAAATTTTATAAAATTACAAACTTTAACTACGAAGATTACAAGTTCTCACAATTCTCATTTTAAGAAGTTCTTATTTGAGCAAAATATATATATATATTGAGAATATTTGAGCAAGATATCCCCACTTGTCCATGCATCAATATATTTTGATATCTGAATAATTTTTCATATGTTAAGTCTATACCTCATCAAGGTCTGTGTTCACCTTTTCAGCATTTGGCATATCTTTTTCTTCCAGAAAGGTATCTCCAAAATCAAAATTGTTTCCAACGTAGTAGTCTTGATATTTGTTCTACATGTGATAACAGGTAAAGGAGAAAGATGAAGATAATCATGCGGAAATATATTGATATCTAAATAATTTTGCAAATATTAAGTCAGTTCCTCATCAAGGTTTGTGGGCACCTTGTCAGCATTTGGCATGTCTTTGTTTACCAGAAAGGCACCTCCAAAATCATAATTGTTTCCGACGTCGTAGTCTTGATTTTTGTTCTACAAGCGATAACACGTAAAAGAGAAAGATGAAGATATTCATGCACACTTGTAGAAATTTTAAATTCTAAGACAAGATGTATAGAAGAGAAAGAGCAGAACATAAATTTATGTTAATTTTACCTCAGCATCAGTTGATTCGTTTTTCTGCTCAGGGACAACAGAATTGATTTGAGGATATGCAAAATCTCTCTGTGAAACAAATGTACTATAAATTTAAAAGTCTTTTAATATATTGTTCTGGTTAAATTTGAAGATGAGAAGCTATTTCTGAGACACTCCTCAACAAACAATTAGTCCTCTGTGTATTTGCAGCAATATATCAATATCTAAATAATTACCTCATCAAGGCTTATGTGCGCCTTGTCAGCATTTTGCATGTCTTTGTTTAGAAAGGCATCTCCAAAATTAAAACTGTTTCCGATGTAGTAGTCCTGATTGTTGTTCTACATGCGATAACACGTGAAGGAGAAATATGTACATAATCATGCAGAATATATCAATATCTAAATAATTCTACATATATTAAGTATATACCTCATCAAGGTCTGTTTGCACATTGTCAGCATTTGGCAAGTCTTTGTTAACCAGAAAGGCATCTCCAAAATCAAAATTGTTTCGTATGTAGAACTCTTGATTTTTATTCTACATGTGATAACACATAAAGGAGAAAGATGAAAATAATTAGGCATATTTTGAAATTTAAATTGTAAACCTTAAGTTGTTTAGCAGAGACAGAGTAGAACATGAATTTATGTAAACTTAATATACCAAATCAGTTGACTGATAGGTACTTCCATAAACGGAAACGTTAATTTGATCAGCAGATCTGTATTGTTGCTCAGGGACAACATTATCAAATGTAGGAGATGCGAAATTTCTCTGTGAAGCAAATGTATTGTAAACTTCAAGTGCACCGCTAGTATAGTAGTTTTGTGGCTGTGTTTGTTTAGAAAAGCCATTCTGATTCATGTGAATCGGAGCCAAAGTTTGGACAGAATTAAATCCACTGCTAATCTTGTCACTGCTAGAAAATTCGGGTGTTTGTGGCTGGTACATCAGACTGGGATATGTACCGTTTGTTAGTCCACTTGGAGGAAAACCTGTAGCATTACAAATCAAATAGTTTTCACCCAAGCTCATTCATGTTAACAAATGCCTGACAGAATCGTGTCAACTGTTTAATTACCTGGACTGGTTAGTAGCTTAGATTGTCCGTAACCTAGTAGTTCCTTATGGCTGAGAAACGATGAGGACCACCTTTTCCCATTTTGGAGTGTTTTAAACAAGTCTGGATTTTGTTCTGCTTCAGACTGTTTCTCTTGGTCGATTCGGTACTTCTGCGAATATTAGAATAAAGAAGACATTAGAGCAGCAAAATTAGAAATTCTCGTCACACAGAAGAAAAGGAGAAAAGAGGGGGAGGAACTAACTTGCAAGTGACTGGCTACTTGTTCCCTCCTCAGTCCAGGCACATTCATTACGGTAACAATGTTCCTCGGAATAGATCCTACAACAAAAATTCATCGCGGACAATTCAAGTATGTGAGACATAATCGACATCATTAAACTGTAGTGAAAGACATGTTAAAATGTAACATCTTACCTTGAGGCCCTAGATGCTGCACAGCTCTTACAAACTTGTCATGGAGAAAAGGTGTCCAATTACGCTTGTTCTTTTTTGTTAGAAGAGCTTTGTCTTTCGGAACTCTGTTTTTGCCATGATTATGATCTTCATTATCAGTTATCTGAAGCTTTCGCTTCGATTTCTTTTCATATAACTTATTACCAGTGTCATCTTCATTGTCCTTAGCAGAACTATCATCAGATATTAAGTTTTTCCCTTTAACTAGATTCTTTTTCCATTGGTTCACAAAATCCCATATTGATTTCAAGTCTTCTGTAGTAATGGGCTTAACTACGAAAAGGGAAGCTCCACTCTGACTTCCCTCGCATAGATTACTAGCTTCTCTGTCACCTGACATCACTAACAATAAAATTTCAAGAGTTTGATTAGTCTGTTGGTGAAGATCATTGAGGGAACTGTACAACTAAAATTGAGGAAAAAAACAATCAAAAAGATTGATACTAATCATCTGAAAAACTGATCTAAAAACCGAGCAACCGCCTTCTTAATATCGTTTACTATTGCATGAAAAATTTATTATGTGCTTCAAAAAAATTGCGGTAATAAAAAAAATACCTAACATAGCACTAGATAAAACTATTTTTCATAAAGCGCGGTTATATATTAATGAAATTTAAATTCAGTTATAGTGACACTCACATACAACCGGTAATTGAAAATCTTGATGAATCCATCTTTGTAGTTCAAACCCATCCATGCCTGGCATGTGGACATCAGATACCACCAGATCAAACTTAATGACTCCAGTCCGTAGGATGTGCAAAGCATCCAGAGGATCCTTGGCAGTCAATACTATGAGAAAACAAAACAAGAAAATATTAGACGCAAAATCTGTTAAGTAACGAGCTCATTTAAAATCTAAAGATGTTAGAAAAAGTCCCTGACTGCATCTGATATTATATTCTAGAAAGATCAGTATGCCACATCAAAAGATTTGAGATGGTAATTTAAAAATCAGTCGGAATGAACGAAATCTTCTGCATTTTTTTTATAATTTCCTCTTGTTTTTAACTCGTACAATTAAAATATGAATTATTAGCAGATTTTATGAACAAGAAATGAATAGAGTTTATGTACTCACCTCGATAGGTGCATCCCTTTAGCAAACTAGCTATAAGAGATAAGCAGGTTCTATCATCGTCCACCACCAAAATGGTCACCACTTTTTCCTTAGTACTTCCATCGTTAGAGCCATTGTCTTGATTATTTAACTTAGAAATCTCCATATCTCACAGTCGAAATGAATCGAAATGTATATGCAATAGTGATGGACCAGAATTTCGAGAGAGTATAGGCTTATATACCGATGTAGGTGTAATTTATCCAATATGCCTAAATATATACCATGTAGGACATGACCAGCATTGTGATAAATTATAATTAAATTGTCTTTTTTTTATATAATATCTTCCTTAAAAAGTTAAAGAGTACGTCATAATTTCTCGATAAAGTAAAATATTATTGCGTTCGAACTCGCATTATAATAAAAATAGAATTTTATCATTATTTTAAATTGTATATGAATTTTAGAAAAAGATACGAAAGTTAAAGTTTATCGTTTTTATGATTTTAAAATTGACTAACATAGACAAAATTCATATTTTATGAACTTATAAGCTGAGCTAACTCAGCGGAACCAAGGTCCCCAATACCTGGCATGGAGCCCGCCTAAGGAAATTCTACCAATAAGGAAAAGGTGCACACCCAGGAAACACATCTACATCTATATTATGATATTTTGATGTAAGCATTGTCCTCATTCACCCCAGAATATAATTTTGCTCTCAATATAAATGAAAAACTCTACTTTAAGCGATCCATAGCTTGAACCAATTTCATTATGTTGTTCCTTTATTTGCTATCAAATTTAAACAAATGCAGCCCATGTGTACTCAAAGATTTTATAAAAAGGGTATAGAAATTTTATCCCACCCCAGGGAGAAAATTCTATCAAATTAAAAATTACCCCTACCCCAGGTCCTATAAAAGCTCAGCCCATGAGTATTCATAAAATCTTGATAAGTCAAAATTTTTTACCCCATCCCGGGGTCCGCAAAAACGCAGCCCATGTGTAATAAAACTTCTATCAAATTGAAAATGACCCCATCCCGGGGTCCGCAAAACACATCCCATGTGTATTTATAAAATATTTTTCTATCAAGTTAAAAATTACCACTACCCGGGGTCCTATAAAAGCTCAGCCCATGAGTATTCATAAAATGTTGGTAAGTTAAAATTTTTTACCCCATCCCGGGGTCCGCTAAAAACACAGCCCATGTGTCCGCTAAAACACAGCCCATGTATCCAAGTCAGAAGTTCTAAACATGCAAATCAATATGAAGGAAACGAAGCATAATAACATTAAACTACCCCGGGGAAACACACCCCGGGGGGGGCAACTCGAGATTCAAATTACAATCAAGTCTAAAAAGCCAAAAGGCTTAGTTCGGAACGACTTAGGCTAAAAACAAGAAAATAGAAATTACATGCCAAAACATGGCAGAGTCTTCAAGCTTCAAACGGCAGAGTCGGCGGGAGGAGAAGGAGGCTGCTCTGGATTACCCTCTGGTACGGGAGGCTGTTCGACAAGTGGCGACCCGAAGAAGGAGGGAACATTGCTGGACGTCCCAACACCGGACTCCATTGCCCGGAGAGCTTCCTTTTCCTGCTCCAACCGGGTCTCCTCTTCTATATACTTCTCCAAGAAGACGTCTATTGTACCATGAGACTCTTCGCCGAGATACTTCGAAGCAACATTCCAGCAGATCTGGATCTTCTCCAGCGCTTTGTCATTTAGCTCTTCGAAGTACGCGGAATTGCCCCGGAACCCTGCCAGAACCTCCTCGGGAGTGGGTCGGGCGGCAAGATCATCCCTCAACTTTTGATTTTCAGCCCTCATCTCACGGACAGAAGCCTCAGCCCGGTCCTGCCTCTCCCGGATCTCGTCCAAAATCTTCTTACGAGCAGCAGCCTCCATTGCACTCGCCTCCTTCAACTCCTGGATCTCCCGGGACAACCGCTCGGATTCAGTCTTATAGACCTCGGTAGCATCAGCCTTCGCCTGAAGGCTCCGGGTTATACAAACCAGTCCAACAACCCGGGAGTTAGCCTGAAAGCATTATAAGTCATGATTAGGCAACACAAATACAAGAACACAAGAAGAAGGCAAGTAAGAAAAAGGCTTACAACAGTGATATCCTCCTGAAGCCCGACCAGGAAGTCATCGAGGGGCTCCTTCTTGTATTTCTTCCTCTCCGCCGTGCTGGCATAATTCGCAAACAACTCCCTCCGGCGAGTCTCCGGGGGCGCCCTTCCTCTTTCGAGGTACTGGAACTCTTATCACATCCCCCTGCTGCACGTCCTCGGCCCAGGGCTCGTTGATCACGATTGTTGTCCTCCCCGGGCGAGACGACGCCGCCTTCCGGGCCGCATCATCACCCTCTCCAACCTTCTTCTTCCCAACATCCACGCTCGTCATTCCCCCAATCCTTCGCAGCTTGGCCGACAGATCTTTAAGTTGGGCAGACATATTGGGGGATTAGGGAATCAACTTCGGAATACCTGAAAAGGAAAACAACAAAATATCAGTCCCGGATACAAGCACTCAATAAAAGTTACGGTATCAAAATAAAACTAAGGCAATAGACTACATCCGGCAGCATGCATGTTTTCATTGCTAGTGAAATAGTCCCGGGTCCACTGCGTTCCAAGTGCCCCACAGAAGGCATAAACCATCGCGAGAGCTGCTTGCCCGAGCCACTGGACCGGAAACCTATCTGTTTTAATTTCAAGTTTATGGAGTGGCATGAACTTCAGATCCCCACCCCGGACAAAAATGAACTCCCGGTGCCATCCCTTAAGCGACGTCAACATACTAACCGGGAGAACCATCTTATCAGAGGGGTACCCACAATCCTCTATCCTAAATATGAACTCGTAAATCGGCCGAGCGGTGGATCTCTTAATTTTAAAAATATGATGAAAAAGTTTGAAGGTGGGGGGGTAATTTTTGGCATGGCAGCAAGCTAAGAACCAGCTGATCCATTTCACCGAATTCGGGGCTAGCTGAGTAAAAGGGATACCATAAACATCCCGGCATAGGGATTTGGTGAACTGATGTAATCCAAGGCGCATGCCCCGGAGATGCTCTAATGGAATACCAACCCATCCCCCCTCCGGTCGATGGTATACCCTTTCATGCTCCTCAGGCCATCTCCACTGATATGTGTCATCAAGGTTAAAGGCAAGTCTAAGGGCGCCATCTACCTCGGCGTCCGTGTATTTCTCTTGGACCTCTTTATGAACTGCCCCACACTCATACCTAGTCCCTGGGGCGGTGAAGAATTTCCTATTCATCTCATCCTCATTATAAGGCTCCCGACCTCCCAAACCATCCGGGCCCCCATATGCCTCAGATAAATCTCTGTAATAAAAGCTCAGGGTCTTGGGGTTCACTCTGCACTAGACAAAGTATTCATCTAAATCCTCCCATGACCCATCCGGATTCGATAGGGTACCCCCGGGACCTAATACTAGGGTCTGAGCTAAAACTTGTTGAGGCTGGTCAACCCGGGGAGGCATCTCTACTAAACTACAGCTAGAAGAGGAAGATGGGTAGAAGGAGTTAAGTTCACCTAACCCGACAGGACGCTCGGGATACCGGTTCCTAAGAGTAGCAATACGTTTAAAACGGCTACCTGGCATATACTATATGTGTCTATATAAACGCACCCCGGAGTCAATGCCAAACCCGAACCCAACAACAAAAAAAGACAAAAAACAGAAAAAGTTTAGAAATAAATCATGTACGTATCTTACCCCAAAAACAAGATCTACAACATATACATACATATACAACCAAAAAACACACCCCGGGCTCTTTAACTTTTTACACTACTAAAAACCCACTTTTTCGCATAAAAAACTACCAAAATCCATGTTATTTACACAAATGAGACACAAAGCCATTGGAAAAGCTACGCAAAAACTACACTACAAAGATTCAAGGCCAAAACATCAAGGCAGTCATGAAATACGAGCAAGAAATGCAAAGTGGCGAAGCAAAAACTCTCGCAAAATAACTACATGCATTGCAAAAACATAAGGAAAAAGTGAAAAAGGAAGCAAAAGAATCGAGATACTTACAAATGGGCAGGAGAAAGAAATGTGGCTTCAACAAGAAATGCTCCGAAAAATCTCTGAAAATCTCTCTTGGCTCTCTCTGTGGAAGTGTTTGCGTAAAATAAAAATGGAGAGAAAATGCAAGTATTTATAGAGGGTAGAGAGAAGAGATGAACGGTTTTGTGATTAAGGGAACCGTCAGGGCCACGTGGCACCCCTGATTGGCGTCAATTTAATAACCGCAACAATTATTACCACTACTGCAATCATGTCACGGTGCATCTTTTTAGGAAAATAAGGGGGGGGAAATTGTACACTCAAAAGATACGCATAAAAAGTGTATATCTCTGACCCCGGCTGGAATCCCAACAGCCGCCTGGCATCCCGGATTTGCAGGGACAGCTTTTCAGAGTCTAGTTAAATCAAATGTCAGGAGTGTACTTGCCCACAAAACCGTGCCCAAAATTCGAACTCAAAATGAAATGACTAACCAAGTCAACCCCGGAGTCTCATCCCCATTTGACCCCGGGGCTAGGGGGCAATAAATCAAACAACCCCCAAAATTTTCCAAAGTATTTCAATGACTCTCACCTTGAACTCAAGTCAAATGACTAACCAAGTCAACCCCGGAGTCTCATCGCCATGTGACCCCGGGCTTAGGGGGCAATGAATCAAACAACCCCCAAAATTTTCCAAAGTATTTCAAGGAATCTCACCTTGAACTCAAGTCAAATGACTAACCAAATCAACCCCGGAGTCTCATCCCCATGTGACCCCGGGGTTAGGGGGCAGCAAATCAAACAACCCCCAAAATTTTACAAAGGCGCCGCGGCACAAAGGCAATTACTCTACTCCCCCATCCGGGTAAACCCGCATAAGGGAGTGGGGGCAAATGATAACCCATAACAATTCAGGAACAAGTGAAGAGGCCCAGGGCCTAAATATAAGACCCCAGGACACGTGGCGACATCACCACCGTCCAGGCCCCAGAGATCCTGAACAATCCTATGGTCCGGATCTGGCAGTACTCTGACGGATTCAGCGTTAACCTTGAGGAGCCCAGGACACGTGGCAGCATCGCCACCGTCCAGGTATCCGAGATCCAAGACATTCCTACGGTCCGGATATGGTAGTATTCTGACGCATCCCAGGCGTCCAGCTGCCCTACAGTCGAAAAGGCCAACCTACGGTCCAGATTAAAAGGGACAAACCCCTAAACCTTAGTAGGAGGCCTATAAAAGGTAGAATAGAAGGAAGGTTACAGGTTACAATCTTACATACTCTCTCCCTCACCTATACTTACATGTACACACGTACTCCTCACAAATATATTTGCATAATCCCAACTTTGCCCTCCTTCTCCTTAAAACCCCTTTCTCATTCTCACGCCGGGGGTGCCGCGGGGACGCTACCCCCCTCCGGTTCTGTTTTGTAGGTTCCCACCCTACAACTACACTGCACGCCGCCGCCGTCGTAGTCCAAAAGGAGTTTGAGTCCGGGCCCAGCAAGGAGAAGGCCCCGGGGTGATCTCGGATTATCAAGCTCATTCATGTTAACAAATGCCTGACAGAATCGTGTCAACTATTTAATTACCTGGACTGGTTAATAGCTTAGATTGTCCGTAACCTAGTAGTGCCTTATGGCTGAGAAATAATGAGGACCACCTTTTCCCATTTTGGAGTGTTTTAAACAAGTCTGGATTTTGTTCTGCTTCAGACTTCAGACTGTTTCTCTTGGTCGATTCGGTACTTCTGCGAATATTAGAATAAAGAAGACATTAGAACAACAAAATTAGAAATTCTCGTCACACAGAAGAAAAGGAGAAAAGAGGGGGGATAAACTAACTTGCAAGTGACTGGCTACTTGTTCCCTCCTCAGTCCAGGCACATTCATTACGGTAACAATGTTCCTCGGAATAGATCCTACAATAAAAATTCATCGCGGACAATTCAAGTATGTGAGACATAATCAACATCATTAAATTTTAGTGAAAGACTTGTTAAAATATAACATCTTACCTTGAGGCCCTAGATGCTGCACAGCTCTTACAAACTTGTCATGGAGAAAAGGTGTCCAATTAAGCTTGTTCTTTTTTGTTAGAAGAGCTTTGTCTTTCAGAACTCTGTTTTTGCCATGATTATGATCTTCATTATCAGTTATCTGAAGCTTTCGCTTCGATAACTTTTCATATAACTTATTACCAGTGTCATCTTCATTGTCCTTAGCAGAACTATCATCAGATATTAAGTTTTTCCCTTTAGCTAGATTCTTTTTCCATTGGTTCACAAAATCCCATATTGATTTCAAGTCTTCTGTAGTAATGGGCTTAGATACGAAAAGGGAAGCTCCACCTGACTTCCCTCGCATAGATTATTAGCTTCTTTGTCACCTGACATCACTAACAATAAAATTTCAAGAGTTTGATTAGTGTATTGGTGAAGATCATTGAGGGAACTGTACAACTAAAATTGAGGAAAAAAATCCAAAAGATTGATACTAATCATTTGAAAAACTGATCTAAAAACCGAGGAATCGCCTTCTTAATATCGTTTACTATTGCATAAAAAATTTATTATGCGGTTCAAAAAAATTACCGTAATCAAAAAAATACCTAACATAGCACTAGATAAAACTATTTTTCATAAAGTGCGGTTATATATTAATGAAATTTAAATTCAGTTATAATGACACTCACATACAACCGGTAATTGAAAATCTTGATGAATCCTTCTTTGTAGTTCAAACCCATCCATGCCTGGCATGTGGACATCATATACCACCAGATCAAACTTAATGACTCCAGTCCGTAGGATGCACAAAGCATCCAGAGGATCCTTGGCAGTCAATACTATGAGAAAACAAAACAAGAAAATATTAGACGCAACATCTGTTAAGTAACGAGCTCATTTAAAATCTAAAGATGTTAGAAAAATGCATCTGGTACTATATTCTAGAAAGATCAGTATGCCACATCAAAAGATTTGAGATGGTAATTTAAAAATTAGTCAAAATGAACCAAATCTTCTGCAATTTTTTTATAATTTCCTCTTGTTTTTAACTCGTACAATTAAAATATGAATTATTAGCAGATTTTATAAACAAGAAATGAATAGAGTTTATATACATACCTCGATAGGCACATCCCTTTAGCAAACTAGCAATAAGAGATAAGCAGGTTCTATCATCGTCCACCACCAAAATGGTCACCATTTTTTCCTTAGTACTTCCATTGTTAGAGCCATTGTTTTGATTATTTAACTTAGAAATCTCCATATCTCACAGTCGAAATGAATTGAAATGTATATGCAATAGTGATGGGACCAAAATTTCGAGACTGTATAGGCTAATATACAGATGTAGGTGTAATTTATCCAATATGCCTAAATATATACCGCGTAGGGGATCTAGCTAGGGGCATTTAGGACATGACCAGCATTGTGATAAGTTATAATTAAATTGACTTTTTTTATATAATATCTTCCTTAAAAGTTAAGGAGTACGTCATAATTTCTCGATAAAGTAAAATATTATTGGGTTCGAACTTGCATTATAATAAAAATAGAATTTTATCATTATTTGAAATTGGATATGAATTTTAGAAAATGATACTTAAGTTAAAGTTTATCATTTTTATGATTTTAAAATTGACTAACATAGACAAAAATCATATGTTCTGCTGGTACAGAAATTCATGACTATAAAAGTACAAAATATACACAAAATTATTAAACTAAAAACATAGCATTCGCATACTCAACCTAATCACGGTGAAGTATGGGCTCGGCTTAATTGGTAAAATTTGGGCAAAATTGTTACTTGTTATCCTCCGGCGAATTGGCTGTGTGGGCAACTGACCCCACTGAAATTTGAAAAACAGAAATTTTGAATGTTCGAATTTAATTAGGAAAAAAGTTATAATAAATAAGTTTTACCTTTACTCCTTTGAAAATATAGATTTATAGTAATAAATTGTGATTTGACCCCATACCATTGTGCATTATGGTAGAATAGGTTCATTATAAATATTTTATTAATATTTCTAAATTATTTTCTACATTCATCTTGGTCTTTAAAAATTTTTTGAACTTGTGGCTCGAATTTCTAGCTACGCCAGTGGTTATGCTGAAGGTTGTACTCTTAACAAACAATTGTAGTTATTTTAAATGGAAAGTGAAAGATTACAAAAATTCGTTTAGTGTAATAAATCTGGGTTTAAAATAAATTTTAATTTTTTTAATCAAGAAAATATTTATTGATAATTCTTTTTTCATATGAATTCTTTTTTCCTATTGATTTCGTGAAATGAAATTTGGATAAAGCTAAATTTCCAATAGTTGAGTTTTCGATATAAACAGGTGGAGGGTTAAAGATAAAGACAAGAGCACCTTCATTTTTCTTATAGAATAATCTCAAATTCATTATTTCATTTAATAGATGAGCAATACCTTTTTAACAATACCTTTTTATTAAAAAAAATTATAAAAAGATGTTCAAACAATATCTTCTTAAAAATACTAAAATAAATATTAGATTGAATATATAAGTATGATATGTATGGATTAGCTGAATCGAAGTTCTGTCCGCTTTTGGTTGACTATAAATTTCAAAGAATATTTGGTTCGAGGACCCACAAAAAAATACGATTTACGTTAATTAATCCAAAACAATTAGCAAAAAAAGGTTATAAGCATTTCTAGTTCCTTGACAAGAAAAGGTTTAAAATGTTGCTCAGGTTCAAATCTCTTCAAAATATATTAAAGGAAATAAAAAAAAGAGAACTAAAATTCACACCACAGTATATATAAATATATATATATATATATATATATATATACACGACAATTTTCAAATACAAACCAATTTTAGAATAATAATTATAAACTAGTGATTGATATAGGTATAAGTAGTGATTATAAACTAGAGAAAATATAATATTTTAGCTAGTGTATTACTTCATTAGATGTAAAAATATATTGTGTTGATTATGTTGGGACTCCATAAAATAGTATTTTAGTGAGGTTATTATTTTATGGATTACAATTTATTTGAGGTTCACATATATATATATATATATATATATATATATATTTATGATAGTGCTCTAAAGAGAACTTCTGAAACTGAAAACCGTAAGAATTTTCGTAATTAAAATTGCTGACTTTTAAAAAGGTAAAATTTTGAATTCGAAAATTGATGATTTTGTGCAAAGTAAAAATTTTAAATTTTATAAAATTACAAACTTTAGCTACGAAGATTACAAGTTCTCATAATTCTCATTTTAAGAAGTTCTTATTTGAGCAATATATATATATATGTATGTATATAAGCAATTGTTGAAATGAAAATAATTCTTATTATATAAGTAGAATGAAATCACAACCATTTATTTTTTTCCCAAAGATTCATCCGATCGGTTTATTTTGTTATTAATTCAAAACCTTGAAGACATTTATATGGTCTAATTAATTTCAAGGTCACCATTTATTTCTATTCTTTCTCTCTCTAATATTTCTCTCTCTAAGTTTTCTCTATCAATTTCCGCATCCCGTACATTCTCTATCTTTCTTCAATTTTTCATATCTTGTTTCTTTTCATTTTTTTAATCGATTGATTTCGTAGGTATTCTAAAGCACGATTACTTCAGATTTGTTGAAAATTTCTATGAATTAAGGTAATTACTTGCGTCTTAAACTCTTTTTATGTGTTTCATACCTTTCAGTTGATTTAGTAGTTTAAATGTAAAATTTAATAGTTACTTTCACTGATTATTCGACTATTATTAGTGATTATATGTTGTGAGCTAACTTTGATTGTAGTGCGTTTGTAGTTTTGTTTCTTATGTATTTTGAATTTGTAAGTTATTATTGGTATTTTTTTAGTGATTATAATTTTCTGTGAATCAATGTCATTTGCTTATGTCTTAAGCCTTAACTGATTATTTGACTACGATTAGTGATAATGTAGTTATTAATTAATTTTACATGTGGTACATTTGTTATCATTGATGTTGCTTTTTTATTTGTAATTGTAAACAAGTGTATTGTTAGTGATTGTTGGTTAATTATGCTATATTAATATATTTTAGTTTGTTATGACTGAATTTTTTATATGTTTTTAGGTTCCACTTGCGGTGATTCGTCTCATATTAGCCGTTTAGTAGGTGATTATGTATCTAATGGCGGTAACAGTTTATCTGAAAGTGAGATTTATGTTTCGCGTTTTAATATTACACATGGTGGTCATAAGTATTACATTCCAAAGTATAGTGGTGATATTTCTAAACCAGAGGTTAATCAGAGTTTTGATAGTTTGGAAAAAGGTATTGAATTTTACAAGGAATATGGGAGGTTATCTCGATTTAATGTGAGGTTGAATATTGAAATGAAAGATGATAGGGATGAAATAATTTTGAGAAAATATATTATTTGTGGGAGAGCTGGTTTTAATGATCTGCCTAGAAATTTAGATGAAAGTTCTAGTAAAATTGTTAAGCGTGGGAGGACTGTTTCAGGGAGGTGCGGATGTAAAGCAATATGTGTTTTCCAACGTATTGGTCCGACAAGTATGTTATTGCTGTGTTTGAGGAAAAACACAATCATCCGTTAGCTTCTGAAGAGGGTCTTCAATTTTTGAATGTAAATAGAGAAATGACTAATCGTATGCGCTAACATGTTGTTGATACTGCTAAAGTGAATATTGGTACTAGTAAATCTCTTACTTTGATGAAGGAACAGGTTGGTGGTTATGGCAATATTGGTGCTTCGGTACATGATTTTCAGAATTTTAATAGAGATTTAAGGTGTTATGTTGGTTAGGCTGATGCACAGATATTGCTGGAAAAGTTTAAAGTTTTATATGAGACATGTGAATCATTTTATTATGCATATGATGTTGATTGTGAGGGTCATTTAACGAATCTTTTTTGGGCTGATGCTACTGCTAGAAGAAATTATGAATTAAATGGAGATGTTGTATCCTTTGATGCTACATTTAATACAAATCGGTATATTTTCTACCATTTTAGTTTTTTTTTTAAATTGTATGATTCTTTTTGACCATTTTGTGTTTATTTTAACAGGTATAACATGATCTTTGCTCCTTTTACCGGTGTGGATAAACATGATCTATGTGTCACATTTGCTGCATGTCTTCTTGTTAAGAAGGATAATAGTCATTATACATGGGCGTTTCAGCATTTTTTGAAGCAATAAAGCATAATCATATTCTTATGGTTCTGACCAGTGTCATGCAATGAAAGCTGTTGTTCCTGAAGTTTTTAAAGCAACCAATGAATATCCTGCCACTAAGCATCGTTTATGCATGTGGCATATAATCCAGAAATCCCCTCTTAAGGTATGTTAGATGATAATTTTTAAATTTATTTTTTTATTTTGGTGATTTATTGCATTTGGTTGTTACTGTTTTTGTTAGATTGATTTATATTTTTTTAACCAATACCATATTCTTTGAAAATGATCACTGATTTCGCTTCTATAATATTATTTGTTGGTAATATTGATTTTCTTTGTTTGGCTTTTTTGGCTTCTTTTATTTATCGTTTTTAAGTTGTTGAAGTGATTTCAATGTTTGATTTTTGTATTTGCTGTAATTTATTTGTCAGCTTGGCAATCGATTGTGTAAGGAAACTGACTTTATGGAGAAGATGAAGAAATTTATCTGGTCTTCAACTATTTAGCCTGATGAGTTTGAATCAGGGTGGTTATCAGTTATGAAAGAGTTTAAACTTGAATGGAACAAGTGGTTAGGAAAAATGTATTCGCTGAGAAAGTCTTGGATTCCTGCGTATTTTTGAGGTGAACCTGTGTTTAGGTAAATGAGAACTACCTCGCGGTCTAAGAGTGATAATTTTTTCTTTAGTCAGTTTTATAGATAAGGGAGTACTTTATGTGAATTCTGGTTTCGGTTTGAAAATGCTATGGATAAGCGGCGGAATGAAACTCGTAGATTAAACCATGAGTCCAATTCAAGCCTTCCAATTACTGTTTCAGAGTGGTTCATTGAAGATGATGCTACTGATTTGTTTACAAGAGCTATTTTTTATAAACTTCAAGATGAGATTATTTCTTCTTGTTTGAATATGCAAATCAAGAAATTGAGTGAAGAAATTGACGGCATTACTTGTTTGGAAATCAGAGATGTTAAAGTGAAAGATAAAATCTTTAAGGTAATTGTATGATATTTCATTAATTACATAGTATACTCTGTGTTGGTGATTATTACATTTGATTAAATTTTGCAGGTGAGTGTCAGCTATGATCATGATGTGTGTTCATGCAATAAGTTTTTTATGTGTGGTATTTCTGTGGTTTAAAACAAATTGGATTAGTTAAATTCCCCAAAAGTATGGTTTTCAATCATTGGATGAAAATTGCTGAAAGTGGCAGTTCTTCAGTGTCTTTTGTTATTTCCGAAGATCATCTTAAAATGCAAAAGGTTGCAGTCAAAGTTAGTCATATCAGGTTTGAATTCCGTAAAGTGGTTAACAAAGCTGGTACAGATTTAGATAAGCTGGATCATGTTCATTGGACAGTAAAGCAATTAAGTACTGATATGGATGATGGTGATGGTAGTGGAGGTGTTATGTCGAAAGCAGAGTTTATGGCAAATATAGTTGGTCAGAAGCTGACACAAGATGTCAAGGTTAAAGTACCAAACATATGTAAAAATAAAGGGTCAGCCTTGAAGAGATATATCAGTCTAAAAGAGAAGGCAATGAATAATGCAAATAAGAAGCCTCGGAAGGGTAAACAATGCAAAGCAACTGCTCATGACTACATGAAATGTCCACGAAAAAGAGAAAAGAAGTACAGTTCATGCAACTAGTATTCCAGATTATTTTTCCCTTCGAGGATTATGTCCTCTACCAAACTGCATTTTAAGTTAAAGGTTTTTATTTTTGTACTTATGTTTTCATGGTTTTCTAAAAATGTCTTTTGATTTTGCGACTGCCTGATATTCGTAGAGTAACCAATGATTTCACCTTCTAGGAATACCGAAAAAGAAATAGTTGCATATGTATTCTAAAATTCGAAACACAAATACAAAGACATGAATTTTGCAAGTCATTATATTTGATGTGAAGATAATAATCAATAGAAGTATAGTTTAAAACTCATACGATGATTTTCCTAAAAATTTTGGAACAATAATTCTGAATTTTGTCATGCAAATATTCTAATATTTTGGATTAGCTATTGTTGTAATCTTGTGGCTTCTTGAGTTCAGTTTCCTCAATGTTACTATTACGCGTCTCACACTCTTATATCTTTAATAAATTAGAAAATTGATATTTAAGTACCAAACCATCTCAAGGAGCTTCTTGTGTATGTATTTTTAATATTTTTCATAAAAGTTACAATTTGAAAACATTTATTTAATTAGATGAAAAATATATTAAAAGTTTGGTCAACTATGGGGTTTTACTATTTGCACCACTTTTACTAAATATATTGATTTTTCTCAAATAGTTAACTCAATTGACACACCGTCTTTGCGTGCACGATCTACAGAGTGTCTAGAATAAAATTACTCAAAAATATATTTTTAGGAAGTGCAATAAAAAACCGGAGATAGCAGTTTTTAGGCAGTAAGCATTTTTGGTGATTACTCTTTGCATGACCTTGACTCCGATATTTTTGTTAAATCTAAAATTTAACATTTTAAGTTCAAATTTTAAAGAGGTCTTCCTCGCTGTATAGGTCATCAACTGTTCATGTTTCATAAGTTTTAAAAAAAATTGAGGGCCATGTTTATTCCCCTGTCAGTACCACGTAACAGTTTGGCTTTCTCGACATTGTTCACTAAAACGGACTTTTCTCCGAAACCGTAAATCACCTTGACACGATCTTTATATATTTACAAACTACGAAAGAAGTTTTTTACAGTTACGGCAAGTGGAATTCAAAATTACAAGTTTTACATTTCGTAAAGCCCTAAACGCAGACAAACATAACAACGGGTATATGCGTAACAATTCCCGAGTTTACTACGTGTTGGTTTTCTTAGTGTATGTGTTGGTGTTGGTTTTCTTGGGAATGTTTTTTATGGTATTTTTGGAGATTTGGAACTCTTGCATCAAAATTGTGATGGTGGTAAATATCACAAGAAATTTCTTTCGACAACAAAAGACAGTTCATAATTTGTCAATCTTGGAAAAGCAATTCAGAAACAATAGAAATAAGCCTAAAAGATTTTTTAGAATTTCCGTGGATACATTGTTTCAAATTATCGACAATAACTTCTAATAGAGGTAAAAAGATTGAACAGAAACTCGCCTTTCTTCTCATTAATCGAAACTGTTTCAAGTTATCGACAATAACTTCTAATAGAGGTAAAAAGATTGAACAAAAACTCGCCTTTCTTCTCATTAATCGAAACTGTTACTATTAGAAACCTGAGCGAAAAAGACATGAACAACTCGATTCCATGAAAGTTTAGATGAATCTTCGATCTCATTAATCACAGATTTTATATCTGAAACTATAATATTAGGTGGTATGTTTTCATAAACCTAATTTTCACATAATATTTTCTAGATAAATAATAAAATTGAAAAATTAAAGTAACATAATTGAAGTCTTAAAACCAATCGTCAGAGTATGAACTAAGCGAATCAATTATTCAAACCACAAGATTTTTCTTGTCATTACGCAATCGTTGCGAGCATAAAATTTTTTTTATCAAACCAAGGGGGAAATAGTTCCAAATAGTTGATGCAAGTCCTCCAAAGTTGTTGTTGTCATTCAGAAAGCAACCACGCCCAAAAATCCTCGCCCATTCCCTAATAACATTTCACACGGGAATTATTAATTTAATTATGAGGTAAAAGTAAAATTGTATAGATATTTGTAGTTTAAAATTTGAAATGCTAAGCTACTACTGTAAGCTAGGATAATACCTGCTGATCATCATTAGACTGATGATTTTCTTTCAATTCAAAATGGGGAGTCCCAGTGTTGCATCCATTATCATGATACTATAATATTTGTCATATACAGGATTAATTAGTTTAGCATTCAAGATGAAAAGCTAAGAGACTCATGTTCAATTTTAACACCTGGTATTGTAATTTCTTAATTCCATTTAACATGAAACATATATCAACATCTCATACTAGCGGAGTTATCAAGTTTAATGCTATGTATTTGTAAAATATTAGTAATTGCTTGTTTCACGTGAAATGACTTATGTTATGCAGCTATTCCTGAGTCTTAATGATATGAAATATGATGTTAACATGATATCAGATCCTGATATCCCTGGTTACTGGAGGACTCAAGCGAGTCCCTCCTACCCCAATATTCTCAATAACTATTGAAAAGATTGATATTGTACTTTGCTGTGCCCAAAAATGGGACGAGATCCCGACTGGGATCACCACTTAGTAATTGAAAATCGTAAGAATTTTCGTAATTAAAATTGCTGACTTTTAAAAAGGTAAAATTTTGAATTCGGAAATTGATGATTTTGTGCAAAGTAAAAATTTTAAATTTTATAAAATTACAAACTTTAACTACGAAGATTACAAGTTCTCATAATTCTCATTTTAAGAAGTTCTTATTTGAGCAAAATATATATATATATATATATATATATTGAGAATATTTGAGCAAGATATCCCCACTTGTCCATGCATCAATATATTTTGATATATGAATAATTTTTCATATGTTAAGTCTATACCTCATCAAGGTCTGTGTTCACCTTTTCAGCATTTGGCATATCTTTTTCTTCCAGAAAGGTATCTCCAAAATCAAAATTGTTTCCAACGTAGTAGTCTTGATATTTGTTCTACATGCGATAACACGTAAAGGAGAAAGATGAAGATAATCATGCAGAAATATGTTGATATCTAAATAATTTTGCAAATATTAAGTCAGTTCCTCATCAAGGTTTGTGGGCACCTTGTCAGCATTTGGCATGTCTTTGTTTACCAGAAAGGCACCTCCAAAATCATAATTGTTTCCGACGTCGTAGTCTTGATTTTTTTTCTACAAGCGATGACACGTAAAAGAGAAAGATGAAGATATTCATGCACACTTGTAGAAATTTTAAATTCTAAGACAAGATGTATAGAAGAGAAAGAGCAGAACATAAATTTATGTTAATTTATGTATAGAAGAGAAAGAGCGGAACTCTGTTTTTGCCATGATTATGATCTTCATTATCAGTTATCTATAGCTTTCGCTTCGATTTCTTTTCATATAACTTATTACCAGTGTCATCTTCATTGTCCTTAGCAGAACTATCATCAGATATTAAGTTTTTCCCTTTAGCTAGATTCTTTTTCCATTGGTTCACAAAATCCCATATTGATTTCAAGTCTTCTGTAGTAATGGGCTTAACTACGAAAAGGGAAGCTCCACTCTGACTTCCCTCGCATAGATTACTAGCTTCTCTGTCACCTGACATCACTAACAATAAAATTTCAAGAGTTTGATTAGTCTGTTGGTGAAGATCATTGAGGGAACTGTACAACTAAAATTGAGGAAAAAAACAATCAAAAAGATTGATACTAATCATCTGAAAAACTGATCTAAAAACCGAGCAACCGCCTTCTTAATATCGTTTACTATTGCATGAAAAATTTATTATGCGCTTCAAAAAAATTGCGGTAATAAAAAAAATACCTAACATAGCACTAGATAAAACTATTTTTCATAAAGCGCGGTTATATATTAATGAAATTTAAATTCAGTTATAGTGACACTCACATACAACCGGTAATTGAAAATCTTGATGAATCCATCTTTGTAGTTCAAACCCATCCATGCCTGGCATGTGGACATCAGATACCACCAGATCAAACTTAATGACTCCAGTCCGTAGGATGCGCAAAGCATCCAGAGGATCCTTGGCAGTCAATACTATGAGAAAACAAAACAAGAAAATATTAGACGCAACATCTGTTAAGTAACGAGCTCATTTAAAATCTAAAGATGTTAGAAAAAGGCATCTGATACTATATTCTAGAAAGATCAGTATGCCACATCAAAAGATTTGAGATGGTAATTTAAAAATCAGTCAAAATGAACCAAATCTTCTGCAATTTTTTTTATAATTTCCTTTTGTTTTTAAATCGTACAATTAAAATATGAATTATTAGCAGATTTTATAAACAAGAAATGAATAGAGTTTATATACATACCTCGATAGGCGCATCCCTTTAGCAAACTAGCAATAAGAGATAAGCAAGTTCTATCATCGTCCACCACCAAAATGGTCACCATTTTTTCCTTAGTACTTCCATTGTTAGAGCCATTGTTTTGATTATTTAACTTAGAAATCTCCATATCTCACAGTCGAAATGAATTGAAATGTATATGCAATAGTGATGGGACCAAAATTTCGAGACTGTATAGGCTAATATACAGATGTAAGTGTAATTTATCCAATGTGCCTAAATATATACCGCGTAGGGGATCTAGCTAGGGGCATTTAGGACATGACCAGCATTGTTGTAAATTATAATTAAATTGACTTTTTTTATATAATATCTTCCTTAAAAGTTAAGGAGTACGTCATAATTACTCGATAAAGTAAAATATTATTGGGTTCGAACTTGCATTATAATAAAAATAGAATTTTATCATTATTTGAAATTGGATATGAATTTTAGAAAACGATACGTAAGTTAAAGTTTATCGTTTTTATGATTTTAAAATTGACTAACATAGACAAAATTCATATGTTCTGCTGGTACAGAAATTCATGACTATAAAAATACAAAATATACACAAAATTATTAAACTAAAAATATAGCATTCGCATACTCAACCTAATCACGGTGAAGTATGGGCTCGGCTTAATTGGTAAAATTTGGGCAAAATTGTTACTTGTTATCCTCCGGCGTATTGGCTGTGTGGGCAACTGACCCCACTGAAATTTGAAAAACAGAAATTTTGAATGTTCGAATTTAATTAGGAAAAAAGTTATAATAAATAAGTTTTACCTTTACTCCTTTGAAAATATAGATTTATAGTAATAAATTGTTATTTGACCCCATACCATTGTGCATTATGGTAGAATAGGTTCATTATAAATGTTTTGTTAATATTTCTAAATTATTTTCTACATTCATCTTGGTCTTTACAAAATTTTTGAACTTGTGGCTCGAATTTCTAGCTACGCCAGTGGTTATGCTCAAGGTTATACTCTTAACAAACAATTGTAGTTATTGTAAATGGAAAGTGAAAGATTAAAAAAATTCGTTTAGTGTAATAAATCGGGGTTTAAAATAAATTTTAATTTTTTTAATCAAGAAAATATTTATTGATAATTCTTTTTTCATATGAATTCTTTTTTCCTATTGATTTCGTGAAATAAAATTTGGATAAAGCTAAATTTCCAATAGTTGAGTTTTCGATATAAACAGGTGGAGGGTTAAAGATAAAGACAAGAGCACCTTCATTTTTCTTATAGAATAATCTCAAATTCATTATGTCATTTAATAGATGAGCAATACCTTTTTAACAATACCTTTTTATTAAAAAAAGTTATAAAAAGATGTTCAAACAATATCTTCTTAAAAATACTAAAATAAATATTAGATTGAATATATAAGTGTGATATGTATGGATTAGCTGAATCGAAGTTCTGTCCGCTTTTGGTTGACTATAAATTTCAAAGAATATTTGGTTCGAGGACCCACAAAAAAATACGATTTACGTTAATTAGTCCAAAACAATTAGCAAAAAAAGGTTATAAGCATTTCTAGTTCCTTGACAAGAAAAGGTTTAAAATGTTGCTCAAGTTCAAATCTCTTCAAAATATATTAAAGGAAATAAAAAAAAAAGAGAACTGAAATTCACACCACAGTATATATATATATATATACACGATAATTTTCAAATACAAACCAATTTTAGAATAAAAATTACAAACTAGTGATTGATATAGGTATAAGTAGTGATTATAAACTAGAGAAAATATAATATTTTAGCTAGTGTATTACTTCATTAGATGTAAAAATATATTGTGTTGATTATGTTGGGACTCCATAAAATAGTATTTTAGTGAGGTTATTATTTTATGGATTACAATTTATTTGAGGTTCACACACACACATATATATATATATATATATATATATATATATATATATATATATGATAATGCTCTAAAGAGAACTTCTGAAACTGAAAACAGTAAGAATTTTCGTAATTAAAATTGCTGACTTTTAAAAAGGTAAAATTTTGAATTCGAAAATTGATGATTTTGTGCAAAGTAAAAATTTTAAATTTTATAAAATTACAAACTTTAGCTACGAAGATTACAAGTTCTCATAATTCTCATTTTAAGAAGTTCTTATTTGAGCAATATATATATATGTATGTATATAAGCAATTGTTGAAATGAAAATAATTCTTATTATATAAGTAGAATGAAATCAAAACCATTTATTTTTTTCCCAAAGATTCATCCGATCCGTTTATTTTGTTATTAATTCAAAACCTTGAAGACATTTATATGGTCTAATTAATTTCAAGGTCACCATTTATTTATATTCTTTCTCTCTATACTATTTCTCTCTCTAAGTTTTCTCTATCAATTTCCGCATCCCGTACATTCTCTATCTTTCTTCAATTTTTCTTTTTCGTGATTATCACTGAGCTCACTAAGTTCATATCATGTTTCTTTTCATTTTTTGTAATCGATTGATTTCGTAGGTATTCTAAAGCACGATTACTTCAGATTTGTTGAAAATTTCTATGAATTAAGGTAATTACTTGCGTTTTAAACTCTTTTTATGTGTTTCATACCTTTCAGTTGATTTAGTAGTTTAAATGTAAAATTTAATAGTTACTTTCACTGATTATTCGACTATTATTAGTGATTATGTGTTGTGAGCTAACTTTGATTGTAGTGCGTTTGTAGTTTTATTTCTTATGTATTTTGAATTTGTAAGTTATTATTGGTATTTTTTTAGTGATTATAATTTTATGTGAATCAATGTCATTTGCTTATGTCTTAAGCCTTAACTGATTATTTGACTACGATTAGTGATAATGTAGTTATTAATTAATTTTACATGTGGTACATTTGTTATCATTGATGTTGCTTTTTTATTTGTAATTGTAAACAAGTGTATTGTTAGTGATTGTTGGTTAATTATGCTATATTAATATATTTTAGTTTGTTATGACTGAATTTTTTATATGTTTTTAGGTTCCAGTTGCGGTGATTCGTCTCATATTAGCCGTTTAGTAGGTGATTATGTATCTAATGGCGGTAACAGTTTATCTGAAAGTGAGATTTCTGTTTCGCGTTTTAATATTTCACATGGTGGTCATAAGTATTACATTCCAAAGTATAGTGGTGATATTTCTAAACCAGAGGTTAATCAGAGTTTTGATAGTTTGGAAAAAGGTATTGAATTTTACAAGGAATATGGGAGGTTGTCTAGATTTGATGTGAGGTTGAATATTGAAATGAAAGATGATAGGGATGAAATAATTTTGAGAAAATATATTATTTGTGGGAGAGCTGGTTTTAATGATCTGCCTAGAAATTTAGATGAAAGTTCTAGTAAAATTGTTAAGCGTAGGAGGACTGTTTCAGGGAGGTGCGGATGTAAAGCAATATGTGTTTTCAAACGTATTGGTCCGACAAGTATGTTATTGCTGTGTTTGAGGAAAAACACAATCATCCGTTAGCTTCTGAAGAGGGTCTTCAATTTTTGAAAGCAAATAGAGAAATGACTAATCGTATGCGCTAACATGTTGTTGATACTGCTAAAGTGAATATTGGTACTAGTAAATCTTTTACTTTGATGAAGGAACAGGTTGGTGGTTATGGAAATATTGGTGCTTCGGTACATGATTTTCAGAATTTTAATAGAGATTTAAGGTGTTATGTTGGTGAGGCTGATGCACAGATATTGCTGGAAAAGTTTAAAGTTTTACATGAGACATGCGAATCATTTTATTATGCATATGATGTTGATTGTGAGGGTCATTTAACGAATCTTTTTTGGGCTGATGCTACTGCTAGAAGAAATTATGAATTAAATGGAGATGTTGTATCCTTTGATGCTACATTTAATACAAATCGGTATATTTTCTACCATTTTAGGTTTTTTTTTAAAATTGTATGATTCTTTTTGACCATTTTGTGTTTATTTTAACAGGTATAACATGATCTTTGCTCCTTTTACCGGTGTGGATAAACATGATCTATGTGTCACATTTGCTGCATGTCTTCTTGTTAAGAAGGATAAGAGTCATTATACATGGGCGTTTCAGCATTTTTTGAAGCAATAAAGCATAATCATATTCTTATGGTTCTGACTAGTGTCATGCAATGAAAGCTGCTGTTCCTGAAGTTTTTAAAGCAACCAATGAATATCCTGCCACTAAGCATCGTTTATGCATGTGGCATATAATCCAGAAATCCCCTCTTAAGGTATGTTAGATGATAATTTTTAAATTTATTTTTTTATTTTGGTGATTTATTGCATTTGGTTGTTACTGTTTTTGTTAGATTGATTTATATTTTTTAACCAATACCATCTTCTTTGAAAATGATCACTGATTTCGCTTCTATAATATTAATTGTTGGTAATATTGATTTTCTTTGTTTTGCTTTTTTGGCTTCTTTTATTTATCGTTTTTAAGTTGTTGAAGTGATTTCAATGTTTGATTTTTGTATTTGTTGTAATTTATTTGTCAGCTTGGCAATCGATTGTGTAAGGAAACTGACTTTATGGAGAAGATGAAGAAATTTATCTGGTCTTCAACTATTTAGCCTGATGAGTTTGAATCAGGGTGGTTATCAGTTATGAAAGAGTTTAAACTTGAATGGAACAAGTGGTTAGAAAAAATGTATTCGCTTAGAAAGTCTTGGATTCCTGCGTATTTTTGAGGTGAACCTGTGTTTGGGTAAATGAGAACTACCTCGCGGTCTAAGAGTGAGAATTTTTTCTTTAGTCAGTTTTATAGATAAGGGAGTACTTTATGTGAATTCTGGTTTCGGTTTGAAAATGCTATGGATAAGCGGCGGAATGAAACTCGTAGATTAAACCATGAGTCCAATTCAAGCCTGCCAATTACTGTTTCAGAGTGGTTCATTGAAGATGATGCTACTGATTTGTTTACAAGAGCTATTTTTTATAAACTTCAAGATGAGATTATTTCTTCTTGTTTGAATATGCAAATCAAGAAAATGAGTGAAGAAATTGACGACATTACTTGTTTGGAAATCAGAGATGTTAAAGTGAAAGATAAAATCTTTAAGGTAATTGTATGATATTTCATTAATTATATAGTATACTCTGTGTTGGTGATTATTACATTTGATTAAATTTTGCAGGTGAGTGTCAGCTATGATCATGATGTGTGTTCATGCAATAAGTTTTTTATGTGTGGTATTTCTGTGGTTTAAAACAAATTGGATTAGTTAAATTCCCCAAAAGTATGGTTTTCAATCGTTGGATGAAAATTGCTGAAAGTGGCAGTTCTTCAGTGTCTTTTGTTATTTCCGAAGATCATTTTAAAATACAAAAGGTTGCAGTCAAAGTTAGTCATATCAGGTTTGAATTCCGTAAAGTGGTTAACAAAGCTGGTACAGATTTAGATAAGCTGGATCATGTTCATTGGACAGTAAAGCAATTAAGTACTGATATGGATGATGGTGATGGTAGTGGAGGTGTTATGTCGAAAGCAGAGTTTATGGCAAATGTAGTTGGTCAGAAGCTGACACAAGATGTCAAGGTTAAAGTACCAAACATATGTAAAAATAAAGGGTCAGCCTTGAAGAGATATATCAGTCTAAAAGAGAAGGCAATGAATAATGCAAATAAGAAGCCTCAGAAGGGTAAACAATGCAAAGCAACTACTCATAACTACATGAAATGTCCACGAAAAAGAGAAAAAAAGTACAGTTCATGCAACTAGTATTCCAGATTATTTCAAGGATTATGTCCTCTACCAAACTGCATTTTAATTTAAAGGTTTTTATTTTTGTACTTATGTTTTCATGGTTTTCTAAAAATGTCTTTTGATTTTGCGACTGCCTGATATTCGTAGAGTAACCAATGATTTCACCTTCTAGGAATACCGAAAAAGAAATAGTTGCATATGTATTCTAAAATTCGAAACACAAATACAAAGACATGAATTTTGCAAGTCATTATATTTGATGTGAAGATAATAATCAATAGAAGTATAGTTTAAAACTCATACGATGATTTTCCTAAAATTTTTTGAACAATAATTCTGAATTTTGTCATGCAAATATTCTAATATTTTGGATTAGCTATTGTTGTAATCTTGTGGCTTCTTGAGTTCAGTTTCCTCAATGTTACTATTACGCGTCTCACACTCTTATATCTTTAATAAATTGGAAAATTGATATTTAAGTACCAAACCATCTCAAGGAGCTTCTTGTGTATGTATTTTTAATATTTTTCATAAAAGTTACAATTTGAAAACATTTATTTAATTAGATGAAAAATATATTAAAAGTTTGGTCAACTATGGGGTTTTACTATTTGCACCACTTTTACTAAATATATTGATTTTTCTCAAATAGTTAACTCAATTGACACACCGTCTTTGCGTGCACGATCTACAGAGTGTCTCGAATTGCACGGAATCCACTACAACATTCGGGTATATTTTTAGGAAGTGCAATAAAAAACCGGAGATGGCAGTTTTTAGGCCGTAAGCATTTTTGGTGATTACTCTTTGCATGACCTTGACTCCGATATTTTTGTTAAATCTAAAATTTAACATTTTAAGTTCAAATTTTAAAGAGGTCTTCCTCGCTGTATAGGTCATCAACTATTCATGTTTCATAAGTTTTAAAAAAAATTGAGGGCCATGTTTATTCCCCTGTCAGTACCACGTAACAGTTTGGCTTCCTCGATATTGTTCACTAAAACGGACTTTTCTCCGAAACCGTAAATCACCTTGACACGATCTTTATATATTTACAAACTACGAAAGAAGTTTTTTATAGTTACGGCAAGTGGAATTCAAAATTACAAGTTTTACATTTCGTAAATCCCTAAACGCACACAAACATAACAACGGGTATATGCGTAACGATTCCCGAGTTTACTACGTGTTGGTTTTCTTAGTGTATGTGTTGGTGTTGGTTTTCTTGGGAATGTTTTTTATGGTATTTTTGGAGATTTGGAACTCTGCATCAAAATTGTGATGGTGGTAAATATCACAAGAAATTTCTTTCAACAACAAAAGACAGTTCATAATTTGTCAATCTTGGAAAAGCAATTCAGAAACAATAGAAATAAGCCTAAAAGATTTTTTAGAATTTCCGTGGATACACTGTTTCAAATTATCGACAATAACTTCTAATAGAGGTAAAAAGATTGAACAGAAACTCGCCTTTCTTCTCATTAATCGAAACTGTTTCAAGTTATCGACAATAACTTCTAATAAAGGTAAAAAGATTGAACAGAAACTCGCCTTTCTTCTCATTAATCGAAACTGTTACTATTAGAAACCTGAGCGAAAAAGACATAAACAACTCGATTCCATGAAAGTTTAGATGAATCTTCGATCTCATTAATCACAGATTTTATATCTGAAACTATAATATTAGGTGGTATGTTTTCATAAACCTAATTTTCACATAATATTTTCTAGATAAATAATAAAATTGAAAAATTAAAGTAACATAATTGAAGTCTTAAAACCAATCGTCAGAGTATGAACTAAGCAAATCAATTATTCAAACCACAAGATTTTTCTTGTCATTACGCAATCGCTGCGAGCATAAATTTTTTTTTATCAAACCAAGGGGGAAATAGTTCCAAATAGTTGATGCAAGTCCTCCAAAGTTGTTGTTGTCATTCAGAAAGCAACCACGCCCAAAAATCCTCGCCCATTCCCTAATAACATTTCACACGGGAATTATTAATTTAATTATGAGGTAAAAGTAAAATTGTATAGATATTTGTAGTTTAAAATTTGAAATGCTAAGCTACTACTGTAAGCTAGGATAATACCTGCTGATCATCATTAGACTGATGATTTCCTTTCGATTCAAAATGGGGAGTCCTAGTGTTGCATCCATTATCATGATACTATAATATTTGTCATATACAGGATTAATTAGTTTAGCATTGAAGATGAAAAGCTAAGAGACTCATGTTCAATTTTAACACCTGCTATTGTAATTTCTTAATTCCATTTAACATGAAACATATATCAACATCTCATACTAGCGGAGTTATCAAGTTTAATGCTATGTATTTGTAAAATATTAGTAATTGCTTGTTTCACGTGAAATGACTTATGTTATGCAGCTATTCCTGAGTCTTAATGATATGAAATATGATGTTAACATGATATCAGATCCTGTTATCCCTGGTTACTGGAGGACTCAAGCGAGTCCCTCCTACCCCAATATTCTCAATAACTATTGAAAAGATTGATATTGTACTTTGGTGTGCCCAAAAATGGGACGAGATCCCCACTGGGATCCCCACTTAGTAATTGAAAATCGTAAGAATTTTCGTAATTAAAATTGCTGACTTTTAAAAAGGTAAAATTTTGAATTCGAAAATTGATGATTTTGTGCAAAGTAAAAATTTTAAATTTTATAAAATTACAAACTTTAACTACGAAGATTACAAGTTCTCATAATTCTCATTTTAAGAAGTTCTTATTTGAGCAATATATATATATATATATATATATATATATTGAGAATATTTGAGCAAGATATCCCCACTTGTCCATGCATCAATATATTTTGATATCTGAATAATTTTTCATATGTTAAGTCTATACCTCATCAAGGTCTGTGTTCACCTTTTCAGCATTTGGCATATCTTTTTCTTCCAGAAAGGTATCTCCAAAATCAAAATTGTTTCCAACGTAGTAGTCTTGATATTTGTTCTACATGTGATAACACGTAAAGGAGAAAGATGAAGATAATCATGCGGAAATATATTGATATCTAAATAATTTTGCAAATATTAAGTCAGTTCCTCATCAAGGTTTGTGGGCACCTTGTCAGCATTTGGCATGTCTTTGTTTACCAGAAAGGCACCTCCAAAATCATAATTGTTTCCGACGTCGTAGTCTTGATTTTTGTTCTACAAGCGATAACACGTAAAAGAGAAAGATGAAGATATTCATGCACACTTGTAGAAATTTTAAATTCTAAGACAAGATGTATAGAAGAGAAAGAGCAGAACATAAATTTATGTTAATTTTACCTCAGCATCAGTTGATTCGTTTTTCTGCTCAGGGACAACAGAATTGATTTGAGGATATGCAAAATCTCTCTGTGAAACAAATGTACTATAAATTTAAAAGTCTTTTAATATATTGTTCTGGTTAAATTTGAAGATGAGAAGCTATTTCTGAGACACTCCTCAACAAACAATTAGTCCTCTGTGTATTTGCAGCAATGTATCAATATCTAAATAATTACCTCATCAAGGCTTATGTGCGCCTTGTCAGCATTTTGCATGTCTTTGTTTAGAAAGGCATCTCCAAAATTAAAACTGTTTCCGATGTAGTAGTCCTGATTGTTGTTCTACATGCGATAACACGTGAAGGAGAAATATGTACATAATCATGCAGAATATATCAATATCTAAATAATTCTACATATATTAAGTATATACCTCATCAAGGTCTGTTTGCACATTGTCAGTATTTGGCAAGTCTTTGTTAACCAGAAAGGCATCTCCAAAATCAAAATTGTTTCGTATGTAGAACTCTTGATTTTTATTCTACATGTGATAACACGTAAAGGAGAAAGATGAAAATAATTAGGCATATTTTGAAATTTAAATTGTAAACCTTAAGTTGTTTAGCAGAGACAGAGTAGAACATGAATTTATGTAAACTTAATATACCAAATCAGTTGACTGATAGGTACTTCCATAAACGGAAACGTTAATTTGATCAGCAGATCTGTATTGTTGCTCAGGGACAACATTATCAAATGTAGGAGATGCGAAATTTCTCTGTGAAGCAAATGTATTGTAAACTTCAAGTGCACCGCCAGTATAGTAGTTTTGTGGCTGTGTTTGTTTAGAAAAGCCATTCTGATTCATGTGAATCGGAGCCAAAGTTTGGACAGAATTAAATCCACTGCTAATCTTGTCACTGCTAGAAAATTCGGGTGTTTGTGGCTGGTACATCAGACTGGGATATGTACCGTTTGTTAGTCCACTTGGAGGAAAACCTGTAGCATTACAAATCAAATAGTTTTCACCCAAGCTCATTCATGTTAACAAATGCCTGACAGAATCGTGTCAACTGTTTAATTACCTGGACTGGTTAGTAGCTTAGATTGTCCGTAACCTAGTAGTTCCTTATGGCTGAGAAACGATGGGGACCACCTTTTCCCATTTTGGAGTGTTTTAAACAAGTCTGGATTTTGTTCTGCTTCAGACTGTTTCTCTTGGTCGATTCGGTACTTCTGCGAATATTAGAATAAAGAAGACATTAGAACAGCAAAATTAGAAATTCTCGTCACACAGAAGAAAAGGAGAAAAGAGGGGGAGGAACTAACTTGCAAGTGACTGGCTACTTGTTCCCTCCTCAGTCCAGGCACATTCATTACGGTAACAATGTTCCTCGGAATAGATCCTACAACAAAAATTCATCGCGGACAATTCAAGTATGTGAGACATAATCGACATCATTAAACTGTAGTGAAAGACATGTTAAATGTAACATCTTACCTTGAGGCCCTAGATGCTGCACAGCTCTTACAAACTTGTCATGGAGAAAAGGTGTCCAATTAAGCTTGTTCTTTTTGTTAGAAGAGCTTTGTCTTTCGGAACTCTGTTTTTGCCATGATTATGATCTTCATTATCAGTTATCTGAAGCTTTCGCTTCGATTTCTTTTCATATAACTTATTACCAGTGTCATCTTCATTGTCCTTAGCAGAACTATCATCAGATATTAAGTTTTCCCTTTAGCTAGATTCTTTTTCCATTGGTTCACAAAATCCCATATTGATTTCAAGTCTTCTGTAGTAATGGGCTTAACTACGAAAAGGGAAGCTCCACTCTGACTTCCCTCGCATAGATTACTAGCTTCTCTGTCACCTGACATCACTAACAATAAAATTTCAAGAGTTTGATTAGTCTGTTGGTGAAGATCATTGAGGGAACTGTACAACTAAAATTGAGGAAAAAACAATCAAAAAGATTGATACTAATCATCTGAAAACTGATCTAAAAACCGAGCAACCGCCTTCTTAATATCGTTTACTATTGCATGAAAAATTTATTATGCCCTTCAAAAAATTGCGGTAATAAAAAAAATACCTAACATAGCACTAGATAAAACTATTTTTCATAAAGCGCGGTTATATATTAATGAAATTTAAATTCAGTTATAGTGACACTCACATACAACCGGTAATTGAAAATCTTGATGAATCCATCTTTGTAGTTCAAACCCATCCATGCCTGGCATGTGGACATCAGATACCACCAGATCAAACTTAATGACTCCAGTCCGTAGGATGCGCAAAGCATCCAGAGGATCCTTGGCAGTCAATACTATGAGAAAACAAAACAAGAAAATATTAGACGCAAAATCTGTTAAGTAACCAGCTCATTTAAAATCTAAAGATGTTAGAAAAAGTCCGTGACTGCATCTGATATTATATTCTAGAAAGATCAGTATGCCACATCAAAAGATTTGAGATGGTAATTTAAAAATCAGTCAGAATGAACGAAATCTTCTGCAATTTTTTTATAATTTCCTCTTGTTTTTAACTCGTACAATTAATATATGAATTATTAACAGATTTTATAAACAAGAAATGAATAGAGTTTATGTACTCACCTCGATAGGTGCATCCCTTTAGCAAACTAGCTATAAGAGATAAGCAGGTTCTATCATCGTCCACCCACAAAATGGTCACCACTTTTCCTTAGTACTTCATCGTTAGAGCCATTGTTTTGATTATTTAACTTAGAAATCTCCATATCTCAGAGTCGAAATGAATCGAAATGTATATGCAATAGTGATGGACCCAGAATTCGAGAGAGTATAGGCTTATATACCGATGTAGGTGTAATTTATCCAATGTGCCTAAATATATACCATGTAGGACATGACCAGCATTGTCATAAATTATAATTAAATTGTCTTTTTTTATATAATATCTTCCTTAAAAAGTTAAAGAGTACGTCATAATTTCTCGATAAAGTAAAATATTATTGCGTTCGAACTCGCATTAAATAAAAATAGAATTTTATCATTATTTTAAATTGTATATGAATTGTAGAAAAAGATACGAAAGTTAAAGTTATCGTTTTTATGATTTTAAAATTGACTAACATAGACAAAATTCATATTTTTGGTGGTACAGAAATTCATGACTATAAAAGCACAAAATATACACAAATTAATAAACTAAAAACATAGCATTCGCGATACTCATCCTAATAGCGGTGAAGTATGGGCGCTCGGGCTTAATTGGTAAATTTGGGCAAAATTGTTACTGGTTATCCTCCAGGGCGTAGCCGGGCAACTGACCCACTGAAATTTGAAAACAAGAAATTTTAAATGTCGAATTTATTTAGGAAAAAAAGTTATAATAAATAATTTTACCTTGACGCCTTTGAAAATATAGATTACAGTAAAAAATTGTGATTCGAACCCATAAACCATTGTCATTATGGTAGAATCTGTTCATTATAAAATATTTTGTTAATATTTCTAAATTATTTTCTACATTCACTTGGTCTTTACAAAATTTTTTAAACTTGTGGCTCCAATTTCTAGCTACGTCCAGTGGTTATGCTCAAGGTTCTACTCTTAACAAAAAATTGTAGTTATTGTAAATGGAAAGTCGAAAGATTAAAAAACATTCGTTTAGTGTAATAAATCGGGGTTTAAAATAAATTTTAATTTTTTTAATCAAGAAATATTTATTGATAATTCTTTTTTCATATGAATTCTTTTTTCCTATTGATTTCGTGAAATGAAATTTGGATAAAGCTAAATTTCCAATAGTTGAGTTTTCGATATAAACAGGTGGAGGGTTAAAGATAAAGACAAGAGCACCTTCATTTTTCTTATAGAATAATCTCAAATTCATTATGTCATTTAATAGATGAGCAATACCTTTTTAACAATACCTTTTTATTAAAAAAAGTTATAAAAAGATGTTCAAACAATATCTTCTTAAAAATACTAAAATAAATATTAGATTGAATATATAAGTGTGATATGTATGGATTAGCTGAATCGAAGTTCTGTCCGCTTTTGGTTGACTATAAATTTCAAAGAATATTTGGTTCGAGGACCCACAAAAAAATACGATTTACGTTAATTAGTCCAAAACAATTAGCAAAAAAAGGTTATAAGCATTTCTAGTTCCTTGACAAGAAAAGGTTTAAAATGTTGCTCAGGTTCAAATCTCTTCAAAATATATTAAAGGAAATAAAAAAAGAGAACTGAAATTCACCACAGTATATATATATATATATATATATACACGATTTTTCAAATACAAACCAATTTTAGAATAAAATTATAAAGTAGTGATTATATAGAGAAAATATATTTTTAGCTAGTGTATTACTTCATTAGATGTAAAAATATATTGTGTTGATTATGTTGGGACTCCATAAAATAGTATTTTAGTGAGGTTATTATTTTATGGATTACAATTTATTTGAGGTTCACACATATATATATATATATATAATATATATATATATAAGTGCTCTAAAGAGAACTTCTGAAACTGAAAACCGTAAGAATTTTCGTAATTAAAATTGCTGACTTTTAAAAAGGTAAAATTTTGAATTCGAAAATTGATGATTTTGTGCAAAGTAAAAATTTTAAATTTTATAAAATTACAAACTTTAGCTACGAAGATTACAAGTTCTCATAATTCTCATTTTAAGAAGTTCTTATTTGAGCAATATATATATATATATATATGTATGTATATAAGCAATTGTTGAAATGAAAATAATTCTTATTATATAAGTAGAATGAAATCACAGCCATTTATTTTTTTCCCAAAGATTCATCCGATCCGTTTATTTGTTATTAATTCAAAACCTTGAAGACATTTATATGGTCTAATTAATTTCAAGGTCACCATTTATTTCTATTCTTTCTCTCTATACTATTTCTCTCTCTAAGTTTTCTCTATCAATTTCCGCATCCCGTACATTCTCTATCTTTCTTCAATTTTTCTTTTTCGTGATTATCACTGAGCTCACTAAGTTCATATCTTGTTTCTTTTCATTTTTTGTAATCGATTGATTTCGTAGGTATTCTAAAGCACGATTACTTCAGATTTGTTGAAAATTTCTATGAATTAAGGTAATTACTTGCGTTTTAAACTCTTTTTATGTGTTTCATACCTTTCAGTTGATTTAGTAGTTTAAATGTAAAATTTAATAGTTACTTTCACTGATTATTCGACTATTATTAGTGATTATGTGTTGTGAGCTAACTTTGATTGTAGTGCGTTTGTAGTTTTATTTCTTATGTATTTTGAATTTGTAAGTTATTATTGGTATTTTTTTAGTGATTATAATTTTATGTGAATGTCATTTGCTTATGTCTTAAGCCTTAACTGATTATTTGACTACGATTAGTGATAATGTAGTTATTAATTAATTTTACATGTGGTACATTTGTTATCATTGATGTTGCTTTTTTATTTGTAATTGTAAACAAGTGTATTGTTAGTGATTGTTGGTTAATTATGCTATATTAATATATTTTAGTTTGTTATGACTGAATTTTTTATATGTTTTTAGGTTCCAGTTGCGGTGATTCGTCTCATATTAGCCGTTTAGTAGGTGATTATGTATCTAATGGCGGTAACAGTTTATCTGAAAGTGAGATTTCTGTTTCGCGTTTTAATATTTCACATGGTGGTCATAAGTATTACATTCCAAAGTATAGTGGTGATATTTCTAAACCAGAGGTTAATCAGAGTTTTGATAGTTTGGAAAAAGGTATTGAATTTTACAAGGAATATGGGAGGTTGTCTAGATTTAATGTGAGGTTGAATATTGAAATGAAAGATGATAGGGATGAAATAATTTTGAGAAAATATATTATTTGTGGGAGAGCTGGTTTTAATGATCTGCCTAGAAATTTAGATGAAAGTTCTAGTAAAATTGTTAAGCGTAGGAGGACTGTTTCAGGGAGGTGCGGATGTAAAGCAATATGTGTTTTCAAACGTATTGGTCCGACAAGTATGTTATTGCTGTGTTTGAGGAAAAACACAATCATCCGTTAGCTTCTGAAGAGGGTCTTCAATTTTTGAAAGCAAATAGAGAAATGACTAATCGTATGCGCTAACATGTTGTTGATACTGCTAAAGTGAATATTGGTACTAGTAAATCTTTTACTTTGATGAAGGAACAGGTTGGTGGTTATGGCAATATTGGTGCTTCGGTACATGATTTTCAGAATTTTAATAGAGATTTAAGGTGTTATGTTGGTGAGGCTGATGCACAGATATTGCTGGAAAAGTTTAAAGTTTTACATGAGACATGTGAATCATTTTATTATGCATATGATGTTGATTGTGAGGGTCATTTAACGAATCTTTTTTGGGCTGATGCTACTGCTAGAAGAAATTATGAATTAAATGGAGATGTTGTATCCTTTGATGCTACATTTAATACAAATCGGTATATTTTCTACCATTTTAGGTTTTTTTTTAAATTGTATGATTCTTTTTGACCATTTTGTGTTTATTTTAACAGGTATAACATGATCTTTGCTCCTTTTACCGGTGTGGATAAACATGATCTATGTGTCACATTTGCTGCATGTCTTCTTGTTAAGAAGGATAAGAGTCATTATACATGGGCGTTTCAGCATTTTTTGAAGCAATAAAGCATAATCATATTCTTATGGTTCTGACTAGTGTCATGCAATGAAAGCTGGCTGTTCCCTGAAGTTTTAAAGCAACCATGAATATCCTGCCACTAAGCATCGTTATGCATGTGGCATATAATCCAGAAATCCCCTCTTAGGTATGTTAGATGATACATTTTTAAATTTATTTTTTTATTTTGGTGATTATTGCATTTGGTTGTTACTATTTTGTTAGATTGATTTATATTTTTTAACCAATACCATCTTCTTTGAAAATGATCACTGATTTTCGCTTCTATAATATTATTTGTTGGTAATATTGATTTTCTTTGTTTGGCTTTTTTGGCTTGCTTTTATTTTATCGTTTTAAGTTGTTGAAGTGATTCATGTTTGATATTTTGTATTTGCTGTAATTTATTTTGCAGCTTGGCAATCGATTGTGTAAGGAAACTGACTTTATGGAGAAGATGAAGAAATTTATCTGGTCTTCAACTATTTAGCCTGATGAGTTTGAATCAGGGGTGGTTATCAGTTATGAAAAGAGTTTAAACTTGAATGGAACAAGTGGTTAGGAAAATGTATTCGCTTAGAAAGTCTTGGATTCCTGCGTATTTTGAGGTGAACCTGTGTTTGGGTAAATGAGAACTACCTCGCGGTCCTAAGAGTGATATTTTTCTTAGTCGTTTTATAGATAAGGGAGTACTTTATGTGAATTCTGGTTTCGGTTTGAAAATGCTATGGATAAGCGGCGGAATGAAACTCGTAGATTAAACCATGAGTCCAATTCAAGCCTGCCAATTACTGTTTCAGAGTGGTTCATTGAAGATGATGCTAACTGATTGTTTACAAGAGCTATTTTTATAAACTTCAAGATAGATTATTTCTTCTTGTTGAATATGCAAATCAAGAAAATGAGTGAAGAAATTGACGGCATTACTTGTTTGGAATCATAGATGTTAAAGTGAAAGATAAAATCTTTAAGGTAATTGTATGATATTTCATTAATTACATAGTATACTCTGTGTTGGTGATTATTACATTTGATTAAATTTTGCAGGTGAGTGTCAGCTATGATCATGATGTGTGTTCAATGCAATAAGTTTTTTATGTGTGGTATTTCTGTGGTTTAAAACAAATTGGATTAGTAAAATTCCCCAAAAAGTATGGTTTTCAATCGTTGGATGAAAATTGCTGAAAGTGGCAGTTCTTCAGTGTCTTTGTTATTTCCGAAGATCATCTTAAAAAGCAAAAGGTTGCAGTCAAAGTTAGTCATATTAGGTTTGAATTCCGTAAAGTGGTTAACAAAGCTGGTACAGATTAGATAAGCTGGATCATGTTCATTGGACAGTAAAGCAATTAAGTACTGATATGGATGATGGTGATGGTAGTGTAGGTGTTATGTCGAAAGCAGAGTTTATGGCAAATGTAGTTGGTTAGAAGCTGACACAAGATGTCAAAGGTTAAAGTACAAAACATATGTAAAAATAAAGGGTCAACCTTGAAGAGATATATCAGTCTAAAAGAGAAAGGCAATGAATAATGCAAATAAGAAGCCTCAGACGGGTAAACAATGCAAAGCAACTGCTCATGACTACATGAAATGTCCACGAAAAAGAGAAAAGAAGTACAGTTCATGCAACTAGTATTCCAGATTATTTTTCCCTTCAAGGATTATGTCCTCTACCAAACTGCATTTTAAGTTAAAGGTTTTATTTTGTACTTATGTTTTCATGGTTTCTAAAAATGTCTTTTGATTTTGCGACTGCCTGATATTCGTAGAGTAACCAATGATTTCACCTTCTAGGAATACCGAAAAAGAAATAGTTGCATATGTATTCTAAAATTCGAAACACAAATATAAAGACATGAATTTTGCAAGTCATTATATTTGATGTGAAGATAATAATCAATAGAGTATAGTTTAAAACTCATACGATGATTTTCCTAAAAATTTTGGAACAATAATTCTGAATTTTGTCATGCAAATATTCTAATATTTTGGATTAGCTATTGTTGTAATCTTGTGGCTTCTTGAGTTCAGTTTCCTCAATGTTACTATTACGCGTCTCACACTCTTATATCTTTAATAAATTAGAAATTGATATTTAAGTACCAAACCATCTCAAGGAGCTTCTTGTGTATGTATTTTTAATATTTTTCATAAAGTTATAATTTGAAAACATTTATTTAATTAGATGAAAAATATATTAAAAGTTTGGTCAACTATGGGGTTTTACTATTTGCACCACTTTTACTAATATATTGATTTTTCTCAAATAGTTAACTCAATTGACACACCGTCTTTGCGTGCACGATCTACAGAGTGTCTAGAATAAAATTACTCAAAAATATATTTTTAGGAAGTGCAATAAAAAAACCGGAGATAGCAGTTTTTAGGCAGTAAGCATTTTTGGTGATTACTCTTTGCATGACCTTGACTCCGATATTTTTGTTAAATCTAAAATTTAACATTTTAAGTTCAAATTTTAAAGAGGTCTTCCTCGCTGTATAGGTCATCAACTGTTCATGTTTCATAAGTTTTAAAAAAAATTGAGGGCCATGTTTATTCCCCTGTCAGTACCACGTAACAGTTTGGCTTTCTCGACATTGTTCACTAAAACGGACTTTCTCCGAAACCGTAAATCACCTTGACACGATCTTTATATATTTACAAACTACGAAGAAGTTTTTTACAGTTACGGCAAGTGGAATTCAAAATTACAAGTTTTACATTTCGTAAAGCCCTAAACGCACACAAACATAACAACGGTATATGCGTAACGATTCCCGAGTTTACTACGTGTTGGTTTTCTTAGTGTATGTGTTGGTGTTGGTTTTCTTGGGAATGTTTTTTATGGTATTTTGGAGATTTGGAACTCTTGCATCAAAATTGTGATGGTGGTAAATATCACAAGAAATTTCTTTCGACAACAAAAGACAGTTCATAATTTGTCAATCTTGGAAAAGCAATTCAGAAACAATAGAAATAAGCCTAAAAGATTTTTTAGAATTTTCGTGGATACATTGTTTCAAATTATCGACAATAACTTCTAATAGAGGTAAAAAGATTGAACAGAAACTCGCCTTTCTTCTCATTAATCGAAACTGTTTCAAGTTATCGACAATAACTTCTAATAGAGGTAAAAGATTGAACAAAAACTCGTCTTTCTTCTCATTAATCGAAACTGTTACTATTAGAAACCTGAGCGAAAAAGACATAAACAACTCGATTCCATGAAGTTTAGATGAATCTTCGATCTCATTAATCACAGATTTTATATCTGAAACTATAATATTAGGTGGTATGTTTTCATAAACCTAATTTTCACATAATATTTTCTAGATAAATAATAAAATTGAAAAATTAAAGTAACATAATTGAAGTCTTAAAACCAATCGTCAGAGTATAACTAAGCGAATCAATTATTCAAACCACAAGATTTTTCTTGTCATTACGCAATCGTTGCGAGCATAAATTTTTTTTTATCAAACTAAGGGGGAAATAGTTCCAAATAGTTGATGCAAGTCCTCCAAAGTTGTTGTTGTCACTCAGAAAGCAACCACGCCCAAAAATCCTCGCCCATTCCCTAATAACATTTCACACGGGAATTATTAATTTAATTATGAGGTAAAAATAAAATTGTATAGATATTTGTAGTTTAAAATTTGAAATGCTAAGCTACTACTGTAAGCTAGGATAATACCTGCTGATCATCATTAGACTGATGATTTCCTTTCGATTCAAAATGGGGAGTCCCAATGTTGCATCCATTATCATGATACTATAATATTTGTCATATACAGGATTAATTAGTTTAGCATTGAAGATGAAAAGCTAAGAGACTAATGTTCAATTTTAACACCTGGTATTGTAATTTCTTAATTCCATTTAACATGAAACATATATCAACATCTCATACTAGCGGAGTTATCAAGTTTAATGCTATGTATTTGTAAAATATTAGTAATTGCTTGTTTCACGTGAAATGACTTATGTTATGCAGCTATTCCTGAGTCTTAATGATATGAAATATGATGTTAACATGATATCAGATCCTGATATCCCTGGTTACTGGAGGATCAAGCCCCCAATATTCTCAATAACTATTGAAAAGATTGATATTGTACTTTGGTGTGCCCAAAAATGGGACGAGATCCCGACTGGGATCCCCACTTAGTAATTGAAAATCGTAAGAATTTTCGTAATTAAAATTGCTGACTTTTAAAAAGGTAAAATTTTGAATTCGGAAATTGATGATTTTGTGCAAAGTAAAAATTTTAAATTTTATAAAATTACAAACTTTAACTACGAAGATTACAAGTTCTCATAATTCTCATTTTAAGAAGTTCTTATTTGAGCAAAATATATATATATATATATATTGAGATTATTTGAGCAAGATATCCCCACTTGTCCATGCATCAATATATTTTGATATGTGAATAATTTTTCATATGTTAAGTCTATACCTCATCAAGGTCTGTGTTCACCTTTTCAGCATTTGGCATATCTTTTTCTTCCAGAAAGGTATCTCCAAAATCAAAATTGTTTCCAACGTAGTAGTCTTGATATTTGTTCTACATGTGATAACACGTAAAGGAGAAAGATGAAGATAATCATGCAGAAATATATTGATATCTAAATAATTTTGCAAATATTAAGTCAGTTCCTCATCAAGGTTTGTGGGCACCTTGTCAGCATTTGGCATGTCTTTGTTTACCAGAAAGGCACCTCCAAAATCATAATTGTTTCCGACGTCGTAGTCTTGATTTTTGTTCTACAAGCGATAACACGTAAAAGAGAAAGATGAAGATATTCATGCACACTTGTAGAAATTTTAAATTCTAAGACAAGATGTATAGAAGAGAAAGAGCAGAACATAAATTTATGTTAATTTTACCTCAGCATCAGTTGATTCGTTTTTCTGCTCAGGGACAACAGAATCGATTTGAGGATATGCAAAATCTCTCTGTGAAACAAATGTACTATAAATTTAAAAGTCTTTTAATATATTGTTCTGGTTAAATTTGAAGATGAGAAGCTATTTCTGAGACACTCCTCAACAAACAATTAGTCCTCTGTGTATTTGCAGCAATGTATCAATATCTAAATAATTACCTCATCAAGGCTTATGTGCGCCTTGTCAGCATTTTGCATGTCTTTGTTTAGAAAGGCATCTCCAAAATTAAAACTGTTTCCGATGTAGTAGTCCTGATTGTTGTTCTACATGCGATAACACGTGAAGGAGAAATATGTACATAATCATGCAGAATATATCAATATCTAAATAATTCTACATATATTAAGTATATACCTCATCAAGGTCTGTTTGCACATTGTCAGCATTTGGCAAGTCTTTGTTAACCAGAAAGGCATCTCCAAAATCAAAATTGTTTCGTATGTAGAACTCTTGATTTTTATTCTACATGTGATAACACGTAAAGGAGAAAGATGAAAATAATTAGGCATATTTTGAAATTTAAATTGTAAACCTTAAGTTGTTTAGCAGAGACAGAGTAGAACATGAATTTATGTAAACTTAATATACCAAATCAGTTGACTGATAGGTACTTCCATAAACGGAAACGTTAATTTGATCAGCAGATCTGTATTGTTGCTCAGGGACAACATTATCAAATGTAGGAGATGCGAAATTTCTCTGTGAAGCAAATGTATTGTAAACTTCAAGTGCACCGCTAGTATAGTAGTTTTGTGGCTGTGTTTGTTTAGAAAAGCCATTCTGATTCATGTGAATCGGAGCCAAAGTTTGGACAGAATTAAATCCACTGCTAATCTTGTCACTGCTAGAAAATTCGGGTGTTTGTGGCTGGTACATCAGACTGGGATATGTACCGTTTGTTAGTCCACTTGGAGGAAAACCTGTAGCATTACAAATCAAATAGTTTTCACCCAAGCTCATTCATGTTAACAAATGCCTGACAGAATCGTGTCAACTGTTTAATTACCTGGACTGGTTAGTAGCTTAGATTGTCCGTAACCTAGTAGTTCCTTATGGCTGAGAAACGATGAGGACCACCTTTTCCCATTTTGGAGTGTTTTAAACAAGTCTGGATTTTGTTCTGCTTCAGACTGTTTCTCTTGGTCGATTCGGTACTTCTGCGAATATTAGAATAAAGAAGACATTAGAACAGCAAAATTAGAAATTCTCGTCACACAGAAGAAAAGGAGAAAAGAGGGGGAGGAACTAACTTGCAAGTGACTGGCTACTTGTTCCCTCCTCAGTCCAGGCACATTCATTACGGTAACAATGTTCCTCGGAATAGATCCTACAACAAAAATTCATCGCGGACAATTCAAGTATGTGAGACATAATCGACATCATTAAACTGTAGTGAAAGACATGTTAAAATGTAACATCTTACCTTGAGGCCCTAGATGCTGCACAGCTCTTACAAACTTGTCATGGAGAAAAGGTGTCCAATTAAGCTTGTTCTTTTTTGTTAGAAGAGCTTTGTCTTTCGGAACTCTGTTTTTGCCATGATTATGATCTTCATTATCAGTTATCTGAAGCTTTCGCTTCGATTTCTTTTCATATAACTTATTACCAGTGTCATCTTCATTGTCCTTAGCAGAACTATCATCAGATATTAAGTTTTTCCCTTTAGCTAGATTCTTTTTCCATTGGTTCACAAAATCCCATATTGATTTCAAGTCTTCTGTAGTAATGGGCTTAACTACGAAAAGGGAAGCTCCACTCTGACTTCCCTCGCATAGATTACTAGCTTCTCTGTCACCTGACATCACTAACAATAAAATTTCAAGAGTTTGATTAGTCTGTTGGTGAAGATCATTGAGGGAACTGTACAACTAAAATTGAGGAAAAAAACAATCAAAAAGATTGATACTAATCATCTGAAAAACTGATCTAAAAACCGAGCAACCGCCTTCTTAATATCGTTTACTATTGCATGAAAAATTTATTATGCGCTTCAAAAAAATTGCGGTAATAAAAAAAATACCTAACATAGCACTAGATAAAACTATTTTTCATAAAGCGCGGTTATATATTAATGAAATTTAAATTCAGTTATAGTGACACTCACATACAACCGGTAATTGAAAATCTTGATGAATCCATCTTTGTAGTTCAAACCCATCCATGCCTGGCATGTGGACATCAGATACCACCAGATCAAACTTAATGACTCCAGTCCGTAGGATGCGCAAAGCATCCAGAGGATCCTTGGCAGTCAATACTATGAGAAAACAAAACAAGAAAATATTAGACGCAACATCTGTTAAGTAACGAGCTCATTTAAAATCTAAAGATGTTAGAAAAAGGCATCTGATACTATATTCTAGAAAGATCAGTATGCCACATCAAAAGATTTGAGATGGTAATTTAAAAATCAGTCAAAATGAACCAAATCTTCTGCAATTTTTTTTATAATTTCCTCTTGTTTTTAACTCGTACAATTAAAATATGAATTATTAGCAGATTTTATAAACAAGAAATGAATAGAGTTTATATACATACCTCGATAGGCGCATCCCTTTAGCAAACTAGCAATAAGAGATAAGCAAGTTCTATCATCGTCCACCACCAAAATGGTCACCATTTTTTCCTTAGTACTTCCATTGTTAGAGCCATTGTTTTGATTATTTAACTTAGAAATCTCCATATCTCACAGTCGAAATGAATTGAAATGTATATGCAATAGTGATGGGACCAAAATTTCGAGACTGTATAGGCTAATATACAGATGTAAGTGTAATTTATCCAATGTGCCTAAATATATACCGCGTAGGGGATCTAGCTAGGGGCATTTAGGACATGACCAGCATTGTTGTAAATTATAATTAAATTGACTTTTTTTATATAATATCTTCCTTAAAAGTTAAGGAGTACGTCATAATTTCTCGATAAAGTAAAATATTATTGGGTTCGAACTTGCATTATAATAAAATTAGAATTTTATCATTATTTGAAATTGGATATGAATTTTAGAAAACGATACGTAAGTTAAAGTTTATCGTTTTTATGATTTTAAAATTGACTAACATAGACAAAATTCATATGTTCTGCTGGTACAGAAATTCATGACTATAAAAATACAAAATATACACAAAATTATTAAACTAAAAATATAGCATTCGCATACTCAACCTAATCACGGTGAAGTATGGGCTCGGCTTAATTGGTAAAATTTGGGCAAAATTGTTACTTGTTATCCTCCGGCGTATTGGCTGTGTGGGCAACTGACCCCACTGAAATTTGAAAAACAGAAATTTTGAATGTTCGAATTTAATTAGGAAAAAAGTTATAATAAATAAGTTTTACCTTTACTCCTTTGAAAATATAGATTTATAGTAATAAATTGTTATTTGACCCCATACCATTGTGCATTATGGTAGAATAGGTTCATTATAAATATTTTGTTAATATTTCTAAATTATTTTCTACATTCATCTTGGTCTTTACAAAATTTTTGAACTTGTGGCTCGAATTTCTAGCTACGCCAGTGGTTATGCTCAAGGTTATACTCTTAACAAACAATTGTAGTTATTGTAAATGGAAAGTGAAAGATTAAAAAATTCGTTTAGTGTAATAAATCGGGGTTTAAAATAAATTTTAATTTTTTTAATCAAGAAAATATTTATTGATAATTCTTTTTTCATATGAATTCTTTTTTCCTATTGATTTCGTGAAATGAAATTTGGATAAAGCTAAATTTCCAATAGTTGAGTTTTCGATATAAACAGGTGGAGGGTTAAAGATAAAGACAAGAGCACCTTCATTTTTCTTATAGAATAATCTCAAATTCATTATGTCATTTAATAGATGAGCAATACCTTTTTAACAATACCTTTTTATTAAAAAAAGTTATAAAAAGATGTTCAAACAATATCTTCTTAAAAATACTAAAATAAATATTAGATTGAATATATAAGTGTGATATGTATGGATTAGCTGAATCGAAGTTCTGTCCGCTTTTGGTTGACTATAAATTTCAAAGAATATTTGGTTCGAGGACCCACAAAAAAATACGATTTACGTTAATTAGTCCAAAACAATTAGCAAAAAAAGGTTATAAGCATTTCTAGTTCCTTGACAAGAAAAGGTTTAAAATGTTGCTCAGGTTCAAATCTCTTCAAAATATATTAAAGGAAATAAAAAAAAGAGAACTGAAATTCACACCACAGTATATATATATATATATACACGATAATTTTCAAATACAAACCAATTTTAGAATAAAAATTACAAACTAGTGATTGATATAGGTATAAGTAGTGATTATAAACTAGAGAAAATATAATATTTTAGCTAGTGTATTACTTCATTAGATGTAAAAATATATTGTGTTGATTATGTTGGGACTCCATAAAATAGTATTTTAGTGAGGTTATTATTTTATGGATTACAATTTATTTGAGGTTCATATATATATATATATGATAATGCTCTAAAGAGAACTTCTGAAACTGAAAACCGTAAGAATTTTCGTAATTAAAATTGCTGACTTTTAAAAAGGTAAAATTTTGAATTCAAAAATTGATGATTTTGTGCAAAGTAAAAATTTTAAATTTTATAAAATTACAAACTTTAGCTACGAAGATTACAAGTTCTCATAATTCTCATTTTAAGAAGTTCTTATTTGAGCAATATATATATATATATATATATGTATGTATATAAGCAATTGTTGAAATGAAAATAATTCTTATTATATAAGTAGAATGAAATCACAGCCATTTATTTTTTTCCCAAAGATTCATCCGATCCGTTTATTTTGTTATTAATTCAAAACCTTGAAGACATTTATATGGTCTAATTCATTTCAAGGTCACCATTTATTTCTATTCTTTCTCTCTATACTATTTCTCTCTCTAAGTTTTCTCTATCAATTTCCGCATCCCGTACATTCTCTATCTTTCTTACAATTTTTCTTTTTCGTGATTATCACTGAGCTCACTAAGTTCATATCTTGTTTCTTTTCATTTTTTGTAATCGATTGATTTCGTAGGTATTCTAAAGCACGATTACTTCAGATTTGTTGAAAATTTCTATGAATTAAGGTAATTACTTGCGTTTTTAAACTCTTTTTATGTGTTTCATACCTTTCAGTTGATTTAGTAGTTTAAATGTAAAATTTAATAGTTACTTTCACTGATTATTCGACTATTATTAGTGATTATGTGTTGTAGCTAACTTTGATTGTAGTGTGTTTGTAGTTTTATTTCTTATGTATTTTGAATTTGTAAGTTATTATTGGTATTTTTTTAGTGATTATAATTTTATGTGAATCAATGTCATTTGCTTATGTCTTAAGCCTTAACTGATTATTTGACTACGATTAGTGATAATGTAGTTATTAATTAATTTTACATGTGGTACATTTGTTATCATTGATGTTGCTTTTTTATTTGTAATTGTAAACAAGTGTATTGTTAGTGATTGTTGGTTAATTATGCTATATTAATATATTTAGTTTGTTATGACTGAATTTTTTATATGTTTTTAGGTTCCAGTTGCGGTGATTCGTCTCATATTAGCCGTTTAGTAGGTGATTATGTATCTAATGGCGGTAACAGTTTATCTGAAAGTGAGATTTCTGTTTCGCGTTTTAATATTTCACATGGTGGTCATAAGTATTACATTCCAAAGTATAGTGGTGATATTTCTAAACCAGAGGTTAATCAGAGTTTTGATAGTTTGGAAAAAGGTATTGAATTTTACAAGGAATATGGGAGGTTGTCTAGATTTAATGTGAGGTTGAATATTGAAATGAAAGATGATAGGGATGAAATAATTTTGAGAAAATATATTATTTGTGGGAGAGCTGGTTTTAATGATCTGCCTAGAAATTTAGATGAAAGTTCTAGTAAAATTGTTAAGCTGTAGGAGGACTGTTTCAGGGAGGTGCGGATGTAAAGCAATATGTGTTTTCAAACGTATTGATCCGACAAGTATGTTATTGCTGTGTTTGAGGAAAAACACAATCATCCGTTAGCTTCTGAAGAGGGTCTTCAATTTTTGAAAGCAAATAGAGAAATGACTAATCGTATGCGCTAACATGTTGTTGATACCGCTAAAGTGAATATTGGTACTAGTAAATCTTTTACTTTGATGAAGGAACAGGTTGGTGGTTATGGCAATATTGGTGCTTCGGTACATGATTTTCAGAATTTTAATAGAGATTTAAGGTGTTATGTTGGTGAGGCTGATGCACAGATATTGCTGGAAAAGTTTAAAGTTTTACATGAGACATGAGAATCATTTTATTATGCATATGATGTTGATTGTGAGGGTCATTTAACGAATCTTTTTTGGGCTGATACTACTGCTAGAAGAAATTATGAATTAAATGGAGATGTTGTATCCTTTGATGCTACATTTAATACAAATCGGTATATTTTCTACCATTTTAGGTTTTTTTTTTAAATTGTATGATTCTTTTTGACCATTTTGTGTTTATTTTAACAGGTATAACATGATCTTTGCTCCTTTTACCGGTGTGGATAAACATGATCTATGTGTCACATTTGCTGCATGTCTTCTTGTTAAGAAGGATAAGAGTCATTATACATGGGCGTTTCAGCATTTTTTGAAGCAATAAAGCATAATCATATTCTTATGGTTCTGACTAGTGTCATGCAATGAAAGCTGCTGTTCCTGAAGTTTTTAAAGCAACCAATGAATATCCTGCCACTAAGCATCGTTTATGCATGTGGCATATAATCCAGAAATCCCCTCTTAAGGTATGTTAGATGATAATTTTTAAATTTATTTTTTTATTTTGGTGATTTATTGCATTTGGTTGTTACTGTTTTTGTTAGATTGATTTATATTTTTTAACCAATACCATCTTCTTTGAAAATGATCACTGATTTCGCTTCTATAATATTATTTGTTGGTAATATTGATTTTCTTTGTTTGGCTTTTTTGGCTTCTTTTATTTATCGTTTTTAAGTTGTTGAAGTGATTTCAATGTTTGATTTTTGTATTTGCTGTAATTTATTTGTCAGCTTGGCAATCGATTGTGTAAGGAAACTGACTTTATGGAGAAGATGAAGAAATTTATCTGGTCTTCAACTATTGAGCCTGATGAGTTTGAATCAGGGTGGTTATCACTTATGAAAGAGTTTAAACTTGAATGGAACAAGTGGTTAGGAAAAATGTATTCGCTTAAAAAGTCTTGGATTCCTGCGTATTTTTGAGGTGAACCTGTGTTTGGGTAAATGAGAACTACCTCGCGGTCTAAGAGTGAGAATTTTTTCTTTAGTCAGTTTTATAGATAAGGGAGTACTTTTATGTGGATAAGCGGCGGAATGAAACTCGTAGATTAAACCATGAGTCCAATTCAAGCCTGCCAATTACTGTTTCAGAGTGGTTCATTGAAGATGATGCTACTGATTTGTTTACAAGAGCTATTTTTTATAAACTTCAAGATGAGATTATTTCTTCTTGTTTGAATATGCAAATCAAGAAAATGAGTGAAGAAATTGATGGCATTACTTGTTTGGAAATCAGAGATGTTAAAGTGAAAGATAAAATCTTTAAGGTAATTGTATGATATTTCATTAATTACATAGTATACTCTGTGTTGGTGATTATTACATTTGATTAAATTTTGCAGGTGAGTGTCAGCTATGATCATGATGTGTGTTCATGCAATAAGTTTTTTATGTGTGGTATTTCTGTGGTTTAAAACAAATTGGATTAGTTAAATTCCCCAAAAGTATGGTTTTCAATCGTTGGATGAAAATTGCTGAAAGTGGTAGTTCTTCAGTGTCTTTTGTTATTTCTGAAGATCATCTTAAAATACAAAAGGTTGCAGTCAAAGTTAGTCATATCAGGTTTGAATTCCGTAAAGTGGTTAACAAAGCTGGTACAGATTTAGATAAGCTGGATCATGTTCATTGGACAGTAAAGCAATTAAGTACTGATATGGATGATGGTGATGGTAGTGGAGGTGTTATGTTGAAAGCAGAGTTTATGGCAAATGTAGTTGGTCAGAAGCTGACACAAGATGTCAAGGTTAAAGTACCAAACATATGTAAAAATAAAGGGTCAGCCTTGAAGATATATATCAGTCTAAAAGAGAAGGCAATGAATAATGCAAATAAGAAGCCTCAGAAGGGTAAACAATGCAAAGCAACTGCTCATAACTACATGAAATGTCCATGAAAAAGAGAAAAGAAGTACAGTTCATGCAACTAGTATTCCAGATTATTTTTCCCTTCAAGGATTATGTCCTCTACCAAACTGCATTTTAATTTAAAGGTTTTTATTTTTGTACTTATGTTTTCATGGTTTTCTAAAAATGTCTTTTGATTTTGCGACTGCCTGATATTCGTAGAGTAACCAATGATTTCACCTTCTAGGAATACCGAAAAAGAAATAGTTGCATATGTATTCTAAAATTCGAAACACAAATACAAAGACATGAATTTTGCAAGTCATTATATTTGATGTGAAAATAATAATCAATAGAAGTATAGTTTAAAACTCATACGATGATTTTCCTAAAAATTTTTGAACAATAATTCTGAATTTTGTCATGCAAATATTCTAATATTTTGGATTAGCTATTGTTGTAATCTTGTGGCTTCTTGAGTTCAGTTTCCTCAATGTTACTATTACGCGTCTCACACTCTTATATCTTTAATAAATTAGAAAATTGATATTTAAGTACCAAACCATCTCAAGGAGCTTCTTGTGTATGTATTTTTAATATTTTTCATAAAAGTTACAATTTGAAAACATTTATTTAATTAGATGAAAAATATATTAAAAGTTTGGTCAACTATGGGGTTTTACTATTTGCACCACTTTTACTAAATATATTGATTTTTCTCAAATAGTTAACTCAATTGACACACCGTCTTTGCGTGCACGATCTACAGAGTGTCTCGAATTGCACGGAATCCACTACAACATTCGGGTATATTTTTAGGATGTGCAATAAAAAACCGGAGATGGCAGTTTTTAGGCAGTAAGCATTTTTGGTGATTACTCTTTGCATGACCTTGACTCCGATATTTTTGTTAAATCTAAAATTTAACATTTTAAGTTCAAATTTTAAAGAGGTCTTCCTCGCTGTATAGGTCATCAACTGTTCATGTTTCATAAGTTTTAAAAAAAATTGAGGGCCATGTTTATTCCCCTGTCAGTACCACGTAACAGTTTGGCTTTCTCGACATTGTTCACTAAAACGGACTTTTCTCCGAAACCGTAAATCACCTTGACACGATCTTTATATATTTACAAACTACGAAAGAAGTTTTTTACAGTTACGGCAAGTGGAATTCAAAATTACAAGTTTTACATTTCGTAAATCCCTAAACGCACACAAACATAACAACGGGTATATGCGTAACGATTCCCGAGTTTACTACGTGTTGGTTTTCTTAGTGTATGTGTTGGTGTTGGTTTTCTTGGGAATGTTTTTTATGGTATTTTTGGAGATTTGGAACTCTGCATCAAAATTGTGATGGTGGTAAATATCACAAGAAATTTCTTTCAATAACAAAAGACAGTTCATAATTTGTCAATCTTGGAAAAGCAATTCAGAAACAATAGAAATAAGCCTAAAAGATTTTTTAGAATTTCCGTGGATACACTGTTTCAAATTATCGACAATAACTTCTAATAGAGGTAAAAAGATTGAACAGAAACTCGCCTTTCTTCTCATTAATCGAAACTGTTTCAAGTTATCGACAATAACTTCTAATAGAGGTAAAAAGATTGAACAGAAACTCGCCTTTCTTCTCATTAATCGAAACTGTTACTATTAGAAACCTGAGCGAAAAAGACATAAACAACTCGATTCTATGAAAGTTTAGATGAATCTTCGATCTCATTAATCACAGATTTTATATCTGAAACTATAATATTAGGTGGTATGTTTTCATAAACCTAATTTTCACATAATATTTCTAGATAAATAATAAAATTGAAAAAATAAAGTAACATAATTGAAGTCTTAAAACCAATCGTCAGAGTATGAACTAAGCGAATCAATTATTCAAACCACAAGATTTTTCTTGTCATTACGCAATCGCTGCGAGCATAAATTTTTTTTTATCAAACCAATGGGGAAATAGTTCCAAATAGTTGATGCAAGTCCTCGAAAGTTGTTGTTGTCATTCAGAAAGCAACCACGCCCAAAAATCCTCGCTCATTCCCTAATAACATTTCACACGGGAATTATTAATTTAATTATGAGGTAAAAGTAAAATTGTATAGATATTTGTAGTTTAAAATTTGAAATGCTAAGCTACTACTGTAAGCTAGGATAATACCTGCTGATCATCATTAGACTGATGATTTCCTTTCGATTCAAAATGGGGAGTCCCAGTGTTGCATCCATTATCATGATACTATAATATTTGTCATATACAGGATTAATTAGTTTAGCATTGAAGATGAAAAGCTAAGAGACTCATGTTCAATTTTAACACCTGGTATTGTAATTTCTTAATTCCATTTAACATGAAACATATATTAACATCTAATACTAGCGGAGTTATCAAGTTTAATGCTATGTATTTGTAAAATATTAGTAATTGCTTGTTTCACGTGAAATGACTTATGTTATGCAGCTATTCCTGAGTCTTAATGATATGAAATATGATGTTAACATGATATCAGATCCTGATATCCCTGGTTACTGGAGGACTCAAGCGAGTCCCTCCTACCCCAATATTCTCAATAACTATTGAAAAGATTGATATTGTACTTTGGTGTGCCCAAAAATGGGACGAGATCCCCACTGGGATCCCCACTTAGTAATTGAAAATCGTAAGAACTTTCGTAATTAAAATTGCTGACTTTTAAAAAGGTAAAATTTTGAATTCGGAAATTGATGATTTTGTGCAAAGTAAAAATTTTAAATTTTATAAAATTACAAACTTTAACTACGAAGATTACAAGTTCTCATAATTCTCATTTTAAGAAGTTCTTATTTGAGCAATATATATATATATATATATATTGAGAATATTTGAGCAAGATATCCCCACTTGTCAATGCATCAATATATTTTGATATCTGAATAATTTTTCATATGTTAAGTCTATACCTCATCAAGGTCTGTGTTCACCTTTTCAGCATTTGGCATATCTTTTTCTTCCAGAAAGGTATCTCCAAAATCAAAATTGTTTCCAACGTAGTAGTCTTGATATTTGTTCTACATGTGATAACACGTAAAGGAGAAAGATGAAGATAATCATGCGGAAATATATTGATATCTAAATAATTTTGCAAATATTAAGTCAGTTCCTCATCAAGGTTTGTGGGCACCTTGTCAGCATTTGGCATGTCTTTGTTTACCAGAAAGGCACCTCCAAAATCATAATTGTTTCCGACGTCGTAGTCTTGATTTTTGTTCTACAAGCGATGACACGTAAAAGAGAAAGATGAAGATATTCATGCACACTTGTAGAAATTTTAAATTCTAAGACAAGATGTATAGAAGAGAAAGAGCAGAACATAAATTTATGTTAATTTTACCTCAGCATCAGTTGATTCGTTTTTCTGCTCAGGGACAACAGAATCGATTTGAGGATATGCAAAATCTCTCTGTGAAACAAATGTACTATAAATTTAAAAGTCTTTTAATATATTGTTCTGGTTAAATTTGAAGATGAGAAGCTATTTCTGAGACACTCCTCAACAAACAATTAGTCCTCTGTGTATTTGCAGCAATGTATCAATATCTAAATAATTACCTCATCAAGGCTTATGTGCGCCTTGTCAGCATTTTGCATGTCTTTGTTTAGAAAGGCATCTCCAAAATTAAAACTGTTTCCAATGTAGTAGTCCTGATTGTTGTTCTACATGCGATAACACGTGAAGGAGAAATATGTACATAATCATGCAGAATATATCAATATCTAAATAATTCTACATATATTAAGTATATACCTCATCAAGGTCTGTTTGCACATTGTCAGCATTTGGCAAGTCTTTGTTAACCAGAAAGGCATCTCCAAAATCAAAATTGTTTCGTATGTAGAACTCTTGATTTTTATTCTACATGTGATAACACGTAAAGGAGAAAGATGAAAATAATTAGGCATATTTTGAAATTTAAATTGTAAACCTTAAGTTGTTTAGCAGAGACAGAGTAGAACATGAATTTATGTAAACTTAATATACCAAATCAGTTGACTGATAGGTACTTCCATAAACGGAAACGTTAATTTGATCAGCAGATCTGTATTGTTGCTCAGGGACAACATTATCAAATGTAGGAGATGCGAAATTTCTCTGTGAAGCAAATGTATTGTAAACTTCAAGTGCACCGCTAGTATAGTAGTTTTGTGGCTGTGTTTGTTTAGAAAAGCCATTCTGATTCATGTGAATCGGAGCCAAAGTTTGGACAGAATTAAATCCACTGCTAATCTTGTCACTGCTAGAAAATTCGGGTGTTTGTGGCTGGTACATCAGACTGGGATATGTACCGTTTGTTAGTCCACTTGGAGGAAAACCTGTAGCATTACAAATCAAATAGTTTTCACCCAAGCTCATTCATGTTAACAAATGCCTGACAGAATCGTGTCAACTGTTTAATTACCTGGACTGGTTAGTAGCTTAGATTGTCCGTAACCTAGTAGTTCCTTATGGCTGAGAAACGATGAGGACCACCTTTTCCCATTTTGGAGTGTTTTAAACAAGTCTGGATTTTGTTCTGCTTCAGACTGTTTCTCTTGGTCGATTCGGTACTTCTGCGAATATTAGAATAAAGAAGACATTAGAACAGCAAAATTAGAAATTCTCGTCACACAGAAGAAAAGGAGAAAAGAGGGGGAGGAACTAACTTGCAAGTGACTGGCTACTTGTTCCCTCCTCAGTCCAGGCACATTCATTACGGTAACAATGTTCCTCGGAATAGATCCTACAACAAAAATTCATCGCGGACAATTCAAGTATGTGAGACATAATCGACATCATTAAACTGTAGTGAAAGACATGTTAAAATGTAACATCTTACCTTGAGGCCCTAGATGCTGCACAGCTCTTACAAACTTGTCATGGAGAAAAGGTGTCCAATTAAGCTTGTTCTTTTTTGTTAGAAGAGCTTTGTCTTTCGGAACTCTGTTTTTGCCATGATTATGATCTTCATTATCAGTTATCTGAAGCTTTCGCTTCGATTTCTTTTCATATAACTTATTACCAGTGTCATCTTCATTGTCCTTAGCAGAACTATCATCAGATATTAAGTTTTTCCCTTTAGCTAGATTCTTTTTCCATTGGTTCACAAAATCCCATATTGATTTCAAGTCTTCTGTAGTAATGGGCTTAACTACGAAAAGGGAAGCTCCACTCTGACTTCCCTCGCATAGATTACTAGCTTCTCTGTCACCTGACATCACTAACAATAAAATTTCAAGAGTTTGATTAGTCTGTTGGTGAAGATCATTGAGGGAACTGTACAACTAAAATTGAGGAAAAAAACAATCAAAAAGATTGATACTAATCATCTGAAAAACTGATCTAAAAACCGAGCAACCGCCTTCTTAATATCGTTTACTATTGCATGAAAAATTTATTATGCGCTTCAAAAAAATTGCGGTAATAAAAAAAATACCTAACATAGCACTAGATAAAACTATTTTTCATAAAGCGCGGTTATATATTAATGAAATTTAAATTCAGTTATAGTGACACTCACATACAACCGGTAATTGAAAATCTTGATGAATCCATCTTTGTAGTTCAAACCCATCCATGCCTGGCATGTGGACATCAGATACCACCAGATCAAACTTAATGACTCCAGTCCGTAGGATGCGCAAAGCATCCAGAGGATCCTTGGCAGTCAATACTATGAGAAAACAAAACAAGAAAATATTAGACGCAAAATCTGTTAAGTAACGAGCTCATTTAAAATCTAAAGATGTTAGAAAAAGTCCCTGACTGCATCTGATATTATATTCTAGAAAGATCAGTATGCCACATCAAAAGATTTGAGATGGTAATTTAAAAATCAGTCGGAATGAACGAAATCTTCTGCAATTTTTTTATAATTTCCTCTTGTTTTTAACTCGTACAATTAAAATATGAATTATTAGCAGATTTTATAAACAAGAAATGAATAGAGTTTATGTACTCACCTCGATAGGTGCATCCCTTTAGCAAACTAGCTATAAGAGATAAGCAGGTTCTATCATCGTCCACCACCAAAATGGTCACCACTTTTTCCTTAGTACTTCCATCGTTAGAGCCATTGTTTTGATTATTTAACTTAGAAATCTCCATATCTCACAGTCGAAATGAATCGAAATGTATATGCAATAGTGATGGACCTGAATTTCGAGAGAGTATAGGCTTATATACCGATGTAGGTGTAATTTATCCAATGTGCCTAAATATATACCATGTAGGACATGACCAACATTGTGATAAATTATAATTAAATTGTCTTTTTTTTATATAATATCTTCCTTAAAAAGTTAAAGAGTACGTCATAATTTCTCGATAAAGTAAAATATTATTGCGTTCGAACTCGCATTATAATAAAAATAGAATTTTATCATTATTTTAAATTGTATATGAATTTTAGAAAAAGATACGAAAGTTAAAGTTTATCGTTTTTATGATTTTAAAATTGACTAACATAGACAAAATTCATATTTATGAACTTATAAGCTGAGCTAACTCAGCGGAACCAAGGTCCCCAATACCTGGCATGGAGCCCGCCTAAGGAAATTCTACCAATAAGGAAAAGGTGCACACCCAGGAAACACATCTACATCTATATTATGATATTTTGATGTAAGCATTGTCCTCATTCACCCCAAAATGTAATTTTGCTCTCAATATAAATGAAAAACTCTACTTTAAGCGATCCATAGCTTGAACCAATTTCATTATGTTGTTCCTTTATTTGCTATCAAATTTAAACAAATGCAGCCCATGTGTACTCAAAGATTTTATAAAAAGGGTATAGAAATTTTATCCCACCCCAGGGAGAAAATTCTATCAAATTAAAAATTACCCCTACCCCAAGTCCTATAAAAGCTCAGCCCATGAGTATTCATAAAATCTTGATAAGTCAAAAATTTTTACCCCATCCCGGGGTCCGCAAAAACGCAGCCCATGTGTAATAAAGCTTCTATCAAATTGAAAATGACCCTATCCCGGGGTCCGCAAAACACATCCCATGTGTATTTATAAAATATTTTTCTATCAAGTTAAAAATTACCACTACCCGGGGTCCTATAAAAGCTCAGCCCATGAGTATTCATAAAATGTTGGTAAGTTAAAATTTTTTACCCCATCCCGGGGTCCGCTAAAAACACAGCCCATGTGTCCGCTAAAACACAGCCCATGTATCCAAGTCAGAAGTTCTAAACATGCAAATCAATATGAAGGAAACGAAGCATAATAACATTAAACTACCCCGGGGAAACACACCCCGGGGGGGGGGGCAACTCGAGATTCAAATTACAATCAAGTCTAAAAAGCCAAAAGGCTTAGTTTGGAAAGACTTAGGCTAAAAACAAGAAAATAGAAATTACATGCCAAAACATGGCAGAGTCTTCAAGCTTCAAACGGCAGAGTCGGCGGGAGGAGAAGGAGGTTGCTCTGGATTACCCTCTGGTACGGGAGGCTGTTCGACAAGTGGCGACCCGAAGAAAGAGGGAACATTGCTGGACGTCCCAACACCGGACTCCATTGCCCGGAGAGCTTCCTTTTCCTGCTCCAACCGGGTCTCCTCTTCTATATACTTCTCCAAGAAGACGTCTATTGTACCATGAGACTCTTCGCCGAGATACTTCGAAGCAACATTCCAGCAGATCTGGATCTTCTCCAGCGCTTTGTCATTTAGCTCTTCGAAGTACGCGGGATTGCCCCGGAACCCTGCCAGAACCTCCCGGGAGTGGGTCGGGCGGCAAGATCATCCCTCAATTTTTGATTTTCAGCCCTCATCTCCCGGACAGAAGCCTCAGCCCGGTCCTGCCTCTCCCGGATCTCGTCCAAAATCTTCTTACGACCAGCAGCCTCCATTGCACTCGCCTCCTTCAACTCCTGGATCTCCCGGGATAACCGCTCGGATTCAGTCTTATAGACCTCGGCAGCATCAGCCTTCGCCTGAAGGCTCCGGGTTATACAAACCAGTCCAACAACCCGGGAGTTAGACTGAAAGCATTATAAGTCATGATTAGGCAACACAAATACAAGAACACAAGAAGAAGGCAAGTAAGAAAAAGGCTTACAACAGTGATATCCTCCTGAAGCCCGACCAGGAAGTCGTCGAGGGGCTCCTTCTTGTATTTCTTCCTCTCCGCCGTGCTGGCATAATTCTCAAACAACTCCCTCCGGCGAGTCTCCGGGGTGAAACTTGAAAGCAGGGCGTTCAAAGTTTCCGGAGTGTCCGGGGCCAGATCAACAACAGACTTCTTTGAAACCGGGCCCTCAGACACATCATCACCTTTGTCCCCGGAACTCGCGGGGGCGCCCTTCCTCTTTCGAGGTACTGGAACTCTTATCACATCCCCCTGCTGCACGTCCTCGGCCCAGGGCTCGTTGATCACGATTGTTGTCCTCCCCGGGCGAGACGACGCCGCCTTCCGGGCCGCATCATCACCCTCTCCAACCTTCTTCTTCCCAACATCCACGCTCGTCATTCCCCCAATCCTTCGCAGCTTGGCCGACAGATCTTTAAGTTGGGCAGACATATTGGGGGATTAGGGAATCAACTTCGGAATACCTGAAAAGGAAAACAACAAAATATCAGTCCCGGATACAAGTACTCAATAAAAGTTACGGTATCAAAATAAAACTAAGGCAATAGACTTACATCCAGCAGCATGCATATTTTCATTGCTAGTGAAATAGTCCCAGGTCCACTGCGTTCCAAGTGCCCCACAGAAGGCATAAACCATCGTGAGAGCTGCTTGCCCGAGCCACTGGACCGGAAACCTATCTGTTTTAATTTCAAGTTTATGGAGTGGCATGAACTCCAGATCCCCACCCCGGACAAAAATGAACTCTCGGTGCCATCCCTTAAGCGACGTCAACATACTAACCGGGAGAACCATCTTATCAGAGGGGTACCCACAATCCTCTATCCTAAATATGAACTCGTAAATCGGCCGAGCGGTGGATCTCTTAATTTTAAAAATATGATGAAAAAGTTTGAAGATGGGGGGGTAATTTTTGGCATGGCAGCAAGCTAAGAACCAGCTGATCCATTTCACCGAATTCGGGGCTAGCTGAGTAAAAGGGATACCATAAACATCCCGGCATAGGGATTTGGTGAACTGATGTAATCCAAGGCGCATGCCCCGGAGATGCTCTAATGGAATACCAACCCATCCCCCCTCCGGTCGATGGTATACCCTTTCATGCTCCTCAGGCCATCTCCACTGATATGTGTCATCAATGTTAAAGGCAAGTCTAAGGGCGCCATCTACCTCGGCGTCCGTGTATTTCTCTTGGACCTCTTTATGAACTGCCCCACACTCATACCTAGTCCCTGGGGCGGTGAAGAATTTCCTATTCATCTCATCCTCATTATAAGGCTCCCGACCTCCCAAACCATCCGGGCCCCCATATGTCTCAGATAAATCTCTGTAATAAAAGCTCAGGGTCTTGGGGTTCACTCTGCACTAGACAAAGTATTCATCTAAATCCTCCCATGACCCATCCGGATTCGATAGGGTACCCCCGGGACCTAATACTAGGGTCTGAGCTAAAACTTGTTGAGGCTGGTCAACCCGGGGAGGCATCTCTACTAAACTACAGCTAGAAGAGGAAGATGGGTAGAAGGAGTTAAGTTCACCTAACCCGACAGGACGCTCGGGATACCGGTTCCTAAGAGTAGCAATACGTTTAAAACAGCTACCTGGCATATACTATACGTGTCTATATAAACGCACCCCGGAGTCAATGCCAAACCCGAACCCAACAACAAAAAAAGACAAAAAACAGAAAAAGTTTAGAAACAAATCATGTACGTATCTTACCCCAAAAACAAGATCTACAACATATACATACATATACAACCAAAAAACACACCCCGGGCTCTTTAACTTTTTACACTACTAAAAACCCACTTTTTCGCATAAAAAACTACCAAAATCCATGTTATTTACACAAATGAGACACAAAGCCATTGGAAAAGCTACGCAAAAACTACACTACAAAGATTCAAGGCCAAAACATCAAGGCGGTCATGAAATACGAGCAAGAAATGCAAAGTGGCGAAGCAAAAACTCTCGCAAAATAACTACATGCATTGCAAAAACATAAGGAAAAAGTGAAAAAGGAAGCAAAAGAATCGAGATACTTACAAATGGGCAGGAGAAAGAAATGTGGCTTCAACAAGAAATGCTCCGAAAAATCTCTGAAAATCTCTCTTGGCTCTCTCTGTGGAAGTGTTTGCGTAAAATAAAAATGGAGAGAAAATGCAAGTATTTATAGAGGGATGAGAGAAGAGATGAACGGTTTTGTGATTAAGGGAACCGTCAGGGCCACGTGGCAACCCTGATTGGCGTCAATTTAATAACCGCAGCAATTATTACCACTACTGCAATCATGTCACGGTGCGTCTTTTTAGGAAAATAAGGGGGGGGGGAAAATTGTACACTCAAAAGATACGCATAAAAAGTGTATATCTCTGACCCCGGCTGGAATCCCAACAGCCGCCTGGCATCCCGGATTTGCAGGGACAGCTTTTCAGAGTCTAGTTAAATCAAATGTCAGGAGTGTACTTGCCCACAAAACCGTGCCCAAAATTTGAACTCAAAATCAAATGACTAACCAAGTCAACCCCGGAGTCTCATCCCCATTTGACCCCGGGGCTAGGGGGCAATAAATCAAACAACCCCCAAAATTTTCCAAAGTATTTCAATGACTCTCACCTTGAACTCAAGTCAAATGACTAACCAAGTCAACCCCGGAGTCTCATCGCCATGTGACCCCGGGCTTAGGGGGCAATGAATCAAACAACCCCCAAAATTTTCCAAAGTATTTCAAGGAATCTCACCTTGAACTCAAGTCAAATGACTAACCAAATCAACCCCGGAGTCTCATCCCCATGTGACCCCGGGGTTAGGGGGCAGCAAATCAAACAACCCCCAAAATTTTACAAAGGCGCCGCGGCACAAAGGCAATTACTCTACTCCCCCATCCGGGTAAACCCGCATAAGGGAGTGGGGGTAAATGATAACCCATAACAATTCAGGCACAAGTGAAGAGGCCCAGGGCCTAAATACAAGACCCCAGGACACGTGGCGACATCACCACCGTCCAGGCCCCAGAGATCCTGAACAATCCTACGGTCCGGATCTGGCAGTACTCTGACGGATTCAGCATTAACCTTGAGGAGCCCAGGACACGTGGCAGCATCGCCACCGTCCAGGTATCCGGGATCCAAGACGTTCCTACGGTCCGGATATGGTAGTATTCTGACGCATCCCAGGCGTCCAGCTGCCCTACAGTCCAAAAGGCCAACCTACGGTCCAGATTAAAAGGGACAAACCCCTAAACCTTAGTAGGAGGCCTATAAAAGGAAGAATAGAAGGAAGGTTACAGGTTACAATCTTACATACTCTCTCCCTCACCTATACTTACATGTACACACGTACTCCTCACAAATATATTCGCATAATCCCAACTTTTCCCTCCTTCTCCTTAAAACCCCTTTCTCATTCTCACACCGGGGGTGCCGCGGGGACGCTACCCCCCTCCGGTTCTGTTTTGTAGGTTTCCACCCTACAACTACACTGCACGCCGCCGCCGTCGTAGTCCAAAAGGAGTTTGAGTCCGGGCCCAGCAAGGAGAAGGCCCCGGGGTGATCTGGGATTATCAAGCTCATTCATGTTAACAAATGCCTGACAGAATCGTGTCAACTATTTAATTACCTGGACTGGTTAATAGCTTAGATTGTCCGTAACCTAGTAGTGCCTTATGGCTGAGAAATAATGAGGACCACCTTTTCCCATTTTGGAGTGTTTTAAACAAGTCTGGATTTTGTTCTGCTTCAGACTTCAGACTGTTTCTCTTGGTCGATTCGGTACTTCTGCGAATATTAGAATAAAGAAGACATTAGAACAGCAAAATTAGAAATTCTCGTCAGACAGAAGAAAAGGAGAAAAGAGGGGGGATAAACTAACTTGCAAGTGACTGGCTACTTGTTCCCTCCTCAGTCCAGGCACATTCATTACGGTAACAATGTTCCTCGGAATAGATCCTACAATAAAAATTCATCGCGGACAATTCAAGTATGTGAGACATAATCAACATCATTAAATTGTAGTGAAAGACTTGTTAAAATGTAACATCTTACCTTGAGGCCCTAGATGCTGCACAGCTCTTACAAACTTGTCATGGAGAAAAGGTGTCCAATTAAGCTTGTTCTTTTTTGTTAGAAGAGCTTTGTCTTTCAGAACTCTGTTTTTGCCATGATTATGATCTTCATTATCAGTTATCTGAAGCTTTCGCTTCGATAACTTTTCATATAACTTATTACCAGTGTCATCTTCATTGTCCTTAGCAGAACTATCATCAGATATTAAGTTTTTCCCTTTAGCTAGATTCTTTTTCCATTGGTTCACAAAATCCCATATTGATTTCAAGTCTTCTGTAGTAATGGGCTTAGATACGAAAAGGGAAGCTCCACCTGACTTCCCTCGCATAGATTATTAGCTTCTTTGTCACCTGACATCACTAACAATAAAATTTCAAGAGTTTGATTAGTGTATTGGTGAAGATCATTGAGGGAACTGTACAACTAAAATTGAGGAAAAAAATCCAAAAGATTGATACTAATCATTTGAAAAACTGATCTAAAAACCGAGGAATCGCCTTCTTAATATCGTTTACTATTGCATAAAAAATTTATTATGCGGTTCAAAAAAATTGCGGTAATCAAAAAAATACCTAACATAGCACTAGATAAAACTATTTTTCATAAAGTGCGGTTATATATTAATGAAATTTAAATTCAGTTATAATGACACTCACATACAACCGGTAATTGAAAATCTTGATGAATCCTTTTTTGTAGTTCAAACCCATCCATGCCTGGCATGTGGACATCATATACCACCAGATCAAACTTAATGACTCCAGTCCGTAGGATGCACAAAGCATCCAGAGGATCCTTGGCAGTCAATACTATGAGAAAACAAAACAAGAAAATATTAGACGCAACATCTGTTAAGTAACGAGCTCATTTAAAATATAAAGATGTTAGAAAAAGGCATCTGGTACTATATTCTAGAAAGATCAGTATGCCACATCAAAAGATTTGAGATGGTAATTTAAAAATTAGTCAAAATGAACCAAATCTTCTGCAATTTTTTTATAATTTCCTCTTGTTTTTAACTCGTACAATTAAAATATGAATTATTAGCAGATTTTATAAACAAGAAATGAATAGAGTTTATATACATACCTCGATAGGCACATCCCTTTAGCAAACTAGCAATAAGAGATAAGCAGGTTCTATCATCGTCCACCACCAAAATGGTCACCATTTTTTCCTTAGTACTTCCATTGTTAGAGCCATTGTTTTGATTATTTAACTTAGAAATCTCCATATCTCACAGTCGAAATGAATTGAAATGTATATGCAATAGTGATGGGACCAAAATTTCGAGACTGTATAGGCTAATATACAGATGTAGGTGTAATTTATCCAATATGCCTAAATATATACCGCGTAGGGGATCTAGCTAGGGGCATTTAGGACATGACCAGCATTGTGATAAATTATAATTAAATTGACTTTTTTTATATAATATCTTCCTTAAAAGTTAAGGAGTACGTCATAATTTCTCGATAAAGTAAAATATTATTGGGTTCGAACTTGCATTATAATAAAAATAGAATTTTATCATTATTTGAAATTGGATATGAATTTTAGAAAATGATAATTAAGTTAAAGTTTATCATTTTTATGATTTTAAAATTGACTAACATAGACAAAAATCATATGTTCTGCTGGTACAGAAATTCATGACTATAAAAGTACAAAATATACACAAAATTATTAAACTAAAAACATAGCATTCGCATACTCAACCTAATCACGGTGAAGTATGGGCTCGACTTAATTGGTAAAATTTGGGCAAAATTGTTACTTGTTATCCTCCGGCGAATTGGCTTGTGTGGGCAACTGACCCCACTGAAATTTGAAAAACAGAAATTTTGAATGTTCGAATTTAATTAGGAAAAAAGTTATAATAAATAAGTTTTACCTTTACTCCTTTGAAAATATAGATTTATAGTAATAAATTGTGATTTGACCCCATACCATTGTGCATTATGGTAGAATAGGTTCATTATAAATATTTTGTTAATATTTCTAAATTATTTTCTACATTCATCTTGGTCTTTAAAAAATTTTTGAACTTGTGGCTCGAATTTCTAGCTACGCCAGTGGTTATGCTGAAGGTTGTACTCTTAACAAACAATTGTAGTTATTGTAAATGGAAAGTGAAAGATTAAAAAAATTCGTTTAGTGTAATAAATCTGGGTTTAAAATAAATTTTAATTTTTTTAATCAAGAAAATATTTATTGATAATTCTTTTTTCATATGAATTCTTTTTTCCTATTGATTTCGTGAAATGAAATTTGGATAAAGCTAAATTTCCAATAGTTGAGTTTTCGATATATAAACAGGTGGAGGGTTAAAGATAAAGACAAGAGCACCTTCATTTTTCTTATAGAATAATCTCAAATTCATTATTTCATTTAATAGATGAGCAATACCTTTTTAACAATACCTTTTTATTAAAAAAAATTATAAAAAGATGTTCAAACAATATCTTCTTAAAAATACTAAAATAAATATTAGATTGAATATATAAGTATGATATGTATGGATTAGCTGAATCGAAGTTCTGTCCGCTTTTGGTTGACTATAAATTTCAAAGAATATTTGGTTCGAGGACCCACAAAAAAATACGATTTACGTTAATTAATCCAAAACAATTAGCAAAAAAAGGTTATAAGCATTTCTAGTTCCTTGACAAGAAAAGGTTTAAAATGTTGCTCAGGTTCAAATCTCTTCAAAATATATTAAAGGAAATAAAAAAAAGAGAACTAAAATTCACACCACAGTATATATAAATATATATATATATATATATATATATATATATATATATATACACGACAATTTTCAAATACAAACCAATTTTAGAATAAAAATTATAAACTAGTGATTGATATAGGTATAAGTAGTGATTATAAACTAGAGAAAATATAATATTTTAGCTAGTGTATTACTTCATTAGATGTAAAAATATATTGTGTTGATTATGTTGGGACTCCATAAAATAGTATTTTAGTGAGGTTATTATTTTATGGATTACAATTTATTTGAGGTTCACACATATATATATATATATATATATATATATATATATATATATATATGATAGTGCTCTAAAGAGAACTTCTGAAACTGAAAACCGTAAGAATTTTCGTAATTAAAATTGCTGACTTTTAAAAAGGTAAAATTTTTGAATTCGAAAATTGATGATTTTGTGCAAAGTAAAATTTTAAATTTTATAAAATTACAAACTTTAGCTACGAAGATTACAAGTTCTCATAATTCTCATTTTAAGAAGTTCTTATTTGAGCAATATATATATATATGTATGTATATAAGCAATTGTTGAAATGAAAATAATTCTTATTATATAAGTAGAATGAAATCACAGCCATTTATTTTTTTCCCAAAGATTCATCCGATCGGTTTATTTTGTTATTAATTCAAAACCTTGAAGACATTTATATGGTCTAATTAATTTCAAGGTCACCATTTATTTCTATTCTTTCTCTCTCTACTATTTCTCTCTCTAAGTTTTCTCTATCAATTTCCGCATCCCGTACATTCTCTATCTTTCTTCAATTTTTCTTTTTCGTGATTATCACTGAGCTCATTAAGTTCATATCTTGTTTCTTTTCATTTTTTTAATCGATTGATTTCGTAGGTATTCTAAAGCACGATTACTTCAGATTTGTTGAAAATTTCTATGAATTAAGGTAATTACTTGCGTCTTAAACTCTTTTTATGTGTTTCATACCTTTCAGTTGATTTAGTAGTTTAAATGTAAAATTTAATAGTTACTTTCACTGATTATTCGACTATTATTAGTGATTATATGTTGTGAGCTAACTTTGATTGTAGTGCGTTTGTAGTTTTGTTTCTTATGTATTTTGAATTTGTAAGTTATTATTGGTATTTTTTTAGTGATTATAATTTTCTGTGAATCAATGTCATTTGCTTATGTCTTAAGCCTTAACTGATTATTTGACTACGATTAGTGATAATGTAGTTATTAATTAATTTTACATGTGGTACATTTATTATCATTGATGTTGCTTTTTTATTTGTAATTGTAAACAAGTGTATTGTTAGTGATTGTTGGTTAATTATGCTATATTAATATATTTTAGTTTGTTATGACTGAATTTTTTATATGTTTTTAGGTTCCAGTTGCGGTGATTCGTCTCATATTAGCCGTTTAGTAGGTGATTATGTATCTAATGGCGGTAATAGTTTATCTGAAAGTGAGATTTCTGTTTCGCGTTTTAATATTACACATGGTGGTCATAAGTATTACACTCCAAAGTATAGTGGTGATATTTCTAAACCAGAGGTTAATCAGAGTTTTGATAGTTTGGAAAAAGGTATTGAATTTTACAAGGAATATGGGAGGTTATCTAGATTTAATGTGAGGTTGAATATTGAAATGAAAGATGATAGGGATGAAATAATTTTGAGAAAATATATTATTTGTGGGAGAGCTGGTTTTAATGATCTGCCTAGAAATTTAGATGAAAGTTCTAGTAAAATTGTTAAGCGTAGGAGGACTGTTTCAGGGAGGTGCGGATGTAAAGCAATATGTGTTTTCCAACGTATTGGTCCGATAAGTATGTTATTGCTGTGTTTGAGGAAAAACACAATCATCCGTTAGCTTCTGAAGAGGGTCTTCAATTTTTGAAAGTAAATAGAGAAATGACTAATCGTATGCGCTAACATGTTGTTGATACTGCTAAAGTGAATATTGGTACTAGTAAATCTCTTACTTTGATGAAGGAACAGGTTGGTGGTTATGGCAATATTGGTGCTTCGGTACATGATTTTCAGAATTTTAATAGAGATTTAAGGTGTTATGTTGGTTAGGCTGATGCACAGATATTGCTGGAAAAGTTTAAAGTTTTACATGAGACATGTGAATCATTTTATTATGCATATGATGTTGATTGTGAGGGTCATTTAACGAATCTTTTTTGGGCTGATGCTACTGCTAGAAGAAATTATGAATTAAATGGAGATGTTGTATCCTTTGATGCTACATTTAATACAAATCGGTATATTTTCTACCATTTTAGGTTTTTTTTTTAAATTGTATGATTCTTTTTGACCATTTTGTGTTTATTTTAACAGGTATAACATGATCTTTGCTCCTTTTACCGGTGTGGATAAACATGATCTATGTGTCACATTTGCTGCATGTCTTCTTGTTAAGAAGGATAACAGTCATTATACATGGGCGTTTCAGCATTTTTTGAAGCAATAAAGCATAATCATATTCTTATGGTTCTGACCAGTGTCATGCAATGAAAGCTGCTGTTCCTGAAGTTTTTAAAGCAACCAATGAATATCCTGCCACTAAGCATCGTTTATGCATGTGGCATATAATCCAGAAATCCCCTCTTAAGGTATGTTAGATGATAATTTTTAAATTTATTTTTTATTTTGGTGATTTATTGCATTTGGTTGTTACTGTTTTTGTTAGATTGATTTATATTTTTTAACCAATACCATCTCTTTGAAAATGATCACTGATTTCGCTTCTATAATATTATTTGTTGGTAATATTGATTTTCTTTGTTTGGCTTTTTTGGCTTCTTTTATTTATCGTTTTTAAGTTGTTGAAGTGATTTCAATGTTTGATTTTTGTATTTGCTGTAATTTATTTGTCAGCTTGGCAATCGATTGTGTAAGGAAACTGACTTTATAAAGAAGATGAAGAAATTTATCTGGTCTTCAACTATTTAGCCTGATGAGTTTGAATCAGGGTGGTTATCAGTTATGAAAGAGTTTAAACTTGAATGGAACAAGTGGTTAGGAAAAATGTATTCGCTTAGAAAGTCTTGGATTCCTGCGTATTTTTGAGGTGAACCTGTGTTTGGGTAAATGAGAACTACCTCGCGGTCTAAGAGTGATAATTTTTTCTTTAGTCAGTTTTATAGATAAGGGAGTACTTTATGTGAATTCTGGTTTCGGTTTGAAAATGCTATGGATAAGCGGCAGAATGAAACTCGTAGATTAAACCATGAGTCCAATTCAAGCCTTCCAATTACTGTTTCAGAGTGGTTCATTGAAGATAATGCTACTGATTTGTTTACAAGAGCTATTTTTTATAAACTTCAAGATGAGATTATTTCTTCTTGTTTGAATATGCAAATCAAGAAAATGAGTGAAGAAATTGACGGCTTTACTTGTTTGGAAATCAGAGATGTTAAAGTGAAAGATAAAATCTTTAAGGTAATTGTATGATATTTCATTAATTACATAGTATACTCTGTGTTGGTGATTATTACATTTGATTAAATTTTGCAGGTGAGTGTCAGCTATGATCATGATGTGTGTTCATGCAATAAGTTTTTTATGTGTGGTATTTCTGTGGTTTAAAACAAATTGGATTAGTTAAATTCCCCAAAAGTATGGTTTTCAATCGTTGGATGAAAATTGCTGAAAGTGGCAGTTCTTCAGTGTCTTTGTTATTTCCGAAGATCATCTTAAAATGCAAAAGGTTGCAGTCAAAGTTAGTCATATCAGGTTTGAATTCCGTAAAGTGGTTAACAAAGCTGGTACAGATTTAGATAAGTTGGTTCATGTTCATTGGACAGTAAGCAATTAAGTACTGATATGGATGATGGTGATGGTAGTGTAGGTGTTATGTCGAAAGCAGAGTTTATGGCAAATGTAGTTGGTCAGAAGCTGACACAAGATGTCAAAGTTAAAGTACAAAACATATGTAAAAATAAAGGGTCAGCCTTGAAGAGATATATCAGTCTAAAAGAGAAGGCAATGAATAATGCAAATAAGAAGCCTCGGAAGGGTAAACAATGCAAAGCAACTGCTCATGACTACATGAAATGTCCACGAAAAAGAGAAAAGAAGTACAGTTCATGCAACTAGTATTCCAGATTATTTTTCCCTTCGAGGATTATGTCCTCTACCAAACTGCATTTTAAGTTAAAGGTTTTTATTTTTGTACTTATGTTTTCATGGTTTTCTAAAAATGTCTTTGATTTTGCGACTGCCTGATATTCGTAGAGTAACCAATGATTTTCACCTTCTAGGAATACCGAAAAAGAAATAGTTGCATATGTATTCTAAATTCGAAACACAAATACAAAGACATGAATTTGCAAGTCATTATATTTGATGTGAAGATACTAATCAATAGAAGTATAGTTTAAAACTCATACGATGCATTTTCCTAAAAATTTGGAACAATAATTTCTGAAATTTTGTCATGCAAATATTCTAATATTTTGGATTAGCTATTGTTGTAATCTTGTGGCTTCTTGAGTTCAGTTTCCTCAATGTTACTATTACGCGTCTCACACTCTTATATTTAATAAATTAGAAAATTGATATTTAAGTACCAAACCATCTCAAGGAGCTTCTTGTGTATGTATTTTTAATATTTTTCATAAAAGTTACAATTTGAAAACATTTATTTAATTAGATGAAAAATATATTAAAAGTTTGGTCAACTATGGGGTTTTACTATTTGCACCACTTTTACTAAATATATTGATTTTCTCAAATAGTTAACTCAATTGACACACCGTCTTTGCGTGCACGATCTAAGAGTGTCTAGAATAAAATTACTCAAAAATATATTTAGGTGCAATAAAAAACCGGAGATAGCAGTTTTTAGGCAGTAAGCATTTTGGTGATTACTCTTTGCAGACCTTGACTACGATATTTTTGTTAAATCTAAAATTAACATTTTAAGTTCAAATTTTAAAGAGGTCTTCCTCGCTGTATAGGTCATCAACTGTTCATGTTTCATAAGTTTTAAAAAA